>NC_053023.1:738899149-739063874 GCF_003073215.2 Triticum urartu
GTTCTAGCAAGAACGTCTTCTTACCTACGTTAAAGCCACAACGTGATTTGTCAACTTCTATTTACCCTTCATAAGGACCCTGTTCATCGAATCCGCTCCAACTAAAGTGGGAGAGACAGACACCCGCCAGCCACCTTATGCAACTAGTGCATGTTAGTCGGTGGAACCGGTCTCACGTAAGCGTACGTGTAAGGTTGGTCCGGGCCGCTTCATCCCACAATACCGCTGAAGCAAGATAAGACTAGTAGCGGCAAGAAAGTTGACAAATCTACGCCCACAACAAATTGTGTTCTACTCGCGCAAGAAGAACTACGCATAGCCCTAGCTCATGATGCCACTGTTGGAGAACGTTGCAGAAAACAAAAATTTTCCTACTCGTTTCACCAAGATCCATCTAGGAGTTCATCTAGCAACGAGTCATCGGATGCATCTACATACCTTTGTAGATCGCGTGCGAAAGCGTTCAAAGAACGGTGATGATGTAGTCGAACACGACGTGATCCAAATCACCGATGACCAAGCGCCGAACGGACGGCACCTCCGCGTTCAACACACGTACGGGACGGGAGACGTCTCCTCCTTCTTGATCCAGCAAGGGGAAAGGAGAGGTTGATGAAGATCCAGCATCACGACGGCGTGATGGTGGATGCAGGGCGTCACAGTAGCAGGGCTTCGCCTATACTACGAGAGAGAGACGTAACGGGGAGAGAGGGAGGCGCCAGGGGCTGGTGTATCAAGTCCCTCCTCTCCCCCACTATATATAGGAGGGCCATGGGGGGTCGTGCGCCAGCCTAGGAGATCCAATCTCCTAGGTGCGGCAGCCAAGGGGAGGTTTCCCTCCCCCCCCCCCCAAGGCACCTAGAGGTGCCTTCCACCATTGGGACTCTTCCCTTAAGTGGAACCCTAGGCGCATGGGCTTTTGGGGCCGGTGCCCTTGGCCCATCTAGGCCAAGGCGCACCCCCTACAGCCCATGTGGCCCCCCGGGACAGGTGGCCCCACCCGGTGGGCCCCTGGGACCCCTCCGGTGGTCCCGGTACAATACCGATATCCCCGAAACTTGTCCCGATGGCCGAAACAGCACTTCCTATATATAATTCTTTACCCCCGGACCATTCCGGAACTCCTCGTGACGTCCGGGATCTCATCCGGGACTCCAAACAACATCGGGTTACTGCATATACATATCTTCACAACCGTAGCGTCACCGAACCTTAAGTGTGTAGACCCTACGGGTTCGGGAGACAAGCAGACATGACCGAGACGACTCTCCGGTCAATAACCAACAGCGGGATCTGGATACCCATGTTGGCTCCCACATGCTCCACGATGATCTCATCGGATGAACCACGATGTCGAGGATTCAATCAACCCCGTATGCAATTCCCTTTGTCAATCGATATGTTACTTGCCCGAGATTCGATCGTCGGTATCCCAATACCTCGTTCAATCTCGTTACGGGCAAGTCACTTTACTCGTACCGTAATGCATGATCCCGTGACCAGACACTTGGTCACTTTGAGCTCATTATGATGATGCATTACCGAGTGGGCCCGGTGATACCTCTCCGTCATACGGAGTGACAAATCCCAGTCTTGATCCGTGTCAACCCAACAGACACTTTCGGAGATACCCGTAGTCTACCTTTATAGTCACCCAGTTACCTTGTGACGTTTGGTATACCCAAAGCACTCCTACGGTATCCGGGAGTTACACGATCTCATGGTCTAAGGAAAAGATACTTGACATTGGAAAAACTCTAGCAAACGAACTATACGATCTTGTGCTATGTTTAGGATTGGGTCTTGTCCATCACATCATTCTCCTAATGATGTGATCTCGTTATCAATGACATCCAATGTCCATAGTCAGGAAACCATGACTATCTGTTGATCAACGAGCTAGTCAACTAGAGGCTTACTAGGGACATGTTGGTGTCTGTTATTCACACATGTATTACGATTTCCGGATAACACAATTATAGCATGAATAAAGACAATTATCATGAATAAGGAAATATAATAATAATGCTTTTATTATTGCCTCTAGGGCATATTTCCAACATATACCCCCTCGCGCAAGAGTAGAGCACAGTGCTCTGTTTTTTCTGGCCGAGGGGGAGAGGGCTTTGTGGTGCTCTAGCTCACCTCCTATGCACATGAGGTGTTCGATGGAATGCCCGAGCCACACTACTTAAGCTTTCTCCTCTTGAAGCTCGACCTCCAAGCTCCATTTTCCTCGAGATTTGTCTAGATTTAGCGGTCCGTCACGCCTCGTCCCCGTCTTCACCGCCGTCGATCACCCGCGCCGATCTCATCACCGACACCACCGTGGTGAGCCTCTTATTCTTATCTTCTTTCTGAAAGGAAAAATATTCTTACTTGTATGTTTAGATAGATACTTGTATCATTTTCTTACATTTATTATTGCATCTTATATAGTGCGATGGTTTTGGTATCCGCCCCCGTCGGCCCTCGTCCTGTCTATGATTCGGATTTGGTATGTATATTATCTTTATAACTATTGGTTCATTTATTGTTTATGAAAATTATGCCAACCAACGTGACATAGATTTTATTTATCTAGGATGTATGTGAATCGGAAATGCCAACCGACCCTATTGTCGAGAGGTTAAATTTAGTTGAAGAAGAAAACAATTTGTTGAAGGAAAAAATAAAAAAATTGAGGAGGAGAAGATGATATTGGAGTTGCATGTTGCGGATGTCGTCGATGATCACAAGATCAAGATGGATGCAATGTGCTTGAAGATTAGAAAGATTAGAAAATATGCCATTCATACCGAGGCTTGGTATCATTATGCCGTTGGATCAATTGTTACCTTGGTTGCGATTATGATCGCATTTGTTTTCGCATTGAAATGCTTTACATAGTTTCAATGTATGGTTTAATTAATTAGATGCTCTGGAGATCTATATGTTATTAGATGAGAACTATGTATGCACTTTGGTTTTAATGTGATGATGAACTTCTATTAATTTGGACACTTAATTATATATAATGCACGCAGATGAACCGGCAATGGACGTATGGTGACAGACACACCCGCGAGTACATTAAGGGCGTGCATGAGTTTCTCGATGCGGCTGAGGCAAACAAGCAGAATGGTTTTATGTGTTGTCTATGCACTGAATGTGGGAATACGAGGTCTTACTCTAACCGGAAAATCCTTCACTCCCACCTGCTTTACAAGGGTTTCATGCCACACTATAATGTTTGGACGAGGCACGGAGAAATAGGGGTTATGATGGAAGACGGTGAAGAAGAAGAGTACGATGACAACTATGTGCCCCCTGAATACGGTGATGCTGCAACGGGGGGAGCTAGTGAAGATCAAGAGGAACCAGACGATGTGCCCAATGATGCTACCACGGGTGAAGCTGCTGAAGATCAAGAGGAACCAGACGATGTGCCCGATGATGATGATCTCCGCCGGGTCATTGTCGATGCAAGGACGCAATGCATTAGTCAAAAGGAGAAGCTGAAGTTCGATCGCATGTTAGAGGATCACAAAAAAGGGTTATACCCCAATTGCGAAGATGGCAACACAAAGCTCGGTACCGTACTGGAATTGCTGCAGTGGAAGGCAGAGAATGCTGTGGCTGACAAAGGATTTGAGAAGCTACTGAAAATATTGAAGAAGAAGCTTCCAAAGGATAACGAATTGCCCGACAGTACATACGCAGCAAAGAAGGTCGTATGCCCTCTAGGATTGGAGGTGGAGAAGATACATGCATGCCCTAATGACTGCATCCTCTACCGCGGTGCATACAAGGATCTGAACGCATGCCCGGTATGCGGTGCGTTGCGGTATAAGATCAGACGAGATGACCCTGGTGATGTTGATGGTGAGCCCCTCAGGAAGAGGGTTCCTGCGAAGGTGATGTGGTATGCTCCTATAATACCACGGTTGAAACGTCTGTTCAGAAACTAAGAGCATGCCAAGTTGATGCGATGGCACAGTCAGAACCGAAAGAAAGATGGGAAGTTGAGAGCACCCGCTGACGGGTCGCAGTGGAGAAAAATCGAGAGAAAGTACTGGGATGAGTTTGCAAAGGACCCAAGGAATGTATGGTTTGCTTTAAGCGCGGATGGCATTAATCCTTTCGGGGAGCAGAGCAGCAATCACAGCACCTGGCCCGTGACTCTATGTATGTATAACCTTCCTCCTTGGATGTGCATGAAGCGGAAGTTCATTATGATGCCAGTTCTCATCCAAGGCCCTAAGCAACCCGGCAACGAAATTGATGTGTACCTAAGGCCATTAGTTGAAGAACTTTTACAGCTGTGGAATGGAAACGGTGTACGTACGTGGGATGAGCACAGATAGGAGGAATTTAACCTTAAGGCGTTGCTGTTCGTGACCATCAACGATTGGCCCGCTCTCAGTAACCTTTTAGGACAGACAAACAAAGGATACCACGCATGCACGCACTGTTTAGATGACACTGAAAGTATATACCTGGAAAAATGTAGGAAGAATGTGTACCTGGGCCATCGTCGATTTCTTCCGACCAACCATCAATGTCGAAAGAAAGGCAAGCATTTCAAAGGCGAGGCAGATCACCGGAAGAAGCCCGCCATGCGCACCGGTGATCACGTGCTTGCTATGGTCAATGATTTACACTACGTAATCTTTGGAAAGGGTCCCGGTGGACTAGCTGTTCCGAATGACGCTGAGGGACACGCACCCATGTGGAAGAAGAAATCTATATTTTGGGACCTACCCTACTGGAAAGACCTAGAGGTCTGCTCCTCAATCGACGTGATGCACGTGACGAAGAACCTTTGCGTGAACCTGCTAGGCTTCTTGGGCGTGTATGGGAAGACAAAAGATACACCTGAGGCACGGGAGGACCTGCAACGTTTGCACGAAAAAGACGGCATGCCTCCGAAGCAGTATAAAGGTCCTGCCAGCTACGCTCTTACGAAAGAAGAGAAAGAAATCTTCTTTGAATGCCTGCTCAGTATGAAGGTCACGACTGGCTTCTCGTCGAATATAAAGGGAATAATAAATATGCCAGAGAAAAGTTTCAGAACCTAAAGTCTCATGACTGCCACGTGATTATGACGCAACTGCTTCCGGTTGCATTGAGGGGGCTTCTACCGGAAAACGTCCGATTAGCCATTGTGAAGCTATGTGCATTCCTCAATGCAATCTCTCAGAAGGTGATCGATCCAGAAATCGTACCAAGGCTAAGGAGTGATGTGGCGCAATGTCTTGTCAGTTTCGAGCTGGTGTTCCCACCATCCTTCTTCAATATCATGACGCACGTCCTAGTTCATCTAGTCGACGAGATTGTCATCCTGGGGCCCGTATTTCTACACAATATGTTTCCCTTTGAGAGGTTCATGGGAGTCCTAAAGAACTGTGTCCGTAACCGCGCTAGGCCAGAAGGAAGCATCTCCATGGGCCATCAAACAGAGGATGTTATTGGGTTTTGTGTTGACTTCATTCCTGGCCTTAACAAGATAGGTCTCCCTAAATCCCGGTATGAGGGGAGACTGACTGGAAAAGGCACTCTTGGAAGAGACTCAATAATATGCAGGGACGGATATTCTTGGTCTCAAGCACACTACACAGTTCTACAGAACTCTACCTTGGTGACCCCGTATGTCGATGAACACAAGAACAGTCTGCGCTCCAAACACCCGGAGCAATGCGATGACTGGATTACATATGAACACATCAGGACTTTCAGTAGTTGGTTGGAAACACGTCTCAGAGGTGACAACACTGTTTGTGATGAGTTGTACTTGTTGTCCAGGGGACCATCTTTGACTGTATTGACTTACAAAGGATACGAGATAAATGGGAATACATTTTACACAATCGCCCAAGATCAAAAGAGCACCAACCAAAACAGCGGTGTCCGCTTTGATGCAACAACCGAGAGCGGAAAGGACACATATTATGGTTACATAGTGGACATATGGGAACTTGACTATGGACCTGATTTTAAGGTCCCTTTGTTTAAGTGCAAATGGATCAATCTGTTAGGCGGCGGGGTACAGGTAGACCCACAGTACGGAATGACAACAGTGGATCTGAAAAATCTTGGGTACACTGACGAACCGTTCGTCCTAGCCAATGATGTGGCACAGGTTATCTATGTGAAGGACATGTCTACCAAACCGAGAAAAAGAAAAGATAAGGAAGCGAATACATCATACGATGAGCCAAAGCGCCACATAGTTCTCTCAGGAAAAAGGGACATCCTGGGAGTGGACGGCAAGACAGACATGTCTAAAGATTATGAAAAGTTTCATGAAATTCCTCCCTTCAATGTCAAGGCTGACCCAAGCATCCTGATAAACAATGAAGATTATCCATGGTTACGGCGCAATAAAGAAATGACACAAGCGAAGAAAAAGTGAAGACTTTCTCCCGCAATAAGCAAATGCTATGTGGGTGAAATTATGATACCATCCCAACTTTCAACTTTTTCAGAGTTCATTTGAAATGCTTTCATGTCTTATGGTTCGAAACTTTGATACTTCGAAAGTGATTGTCCATTTTGTACACGAAGTGCATCAAGTTTTTGTCGTAACCCTCTCTACTTTTTGGAACATGCTATGTGGGTGAAATGATGATACCATGCCAACTTTCAATCTTTTCAGAGTTCATTTTGAAATGCTTTCCAATTTCAGAGTCATTTAGCTCAAAGAATGAATTAATAGCAAACAGAATGAACTACAAAACTTTTATGAAAATAAAAACAATCAATTAAAATATTATGTTATGATCAACTAAAATAAAACTATAATATTCTTCAATAGCAAAAAGAATATAATTTTTGTGACCTAAAATCAAACTATAAGTATTTAATTGTAAGTATAAATAAAAAATAAATAGCAAAGAAGAAAAAAAATTCTATTTTTATAGTAAAGTTATTCATAAACTACTGATTCACACAAATTTTATAAAATTCCAATTTAAACTATTTAAAATTTTAAAACTAATGGCACTAACAGAAAGTTTATAATTTTTGTGACCTAAAATCAAAAAGAAATCACTAAAAAACTATAAGTATTTAGTTGTAAGTATAAATAAAAAATAAATAGAAAAAAAATTCTATTTTTATAGTAAAGTTATTCATAAAGTAGTGATTCACACAAATTTTTAAAAATTCAAATTTAAACTATTCAAAATTTAAAACTAATGGCACTAACAGAAAGTTTATAATTTTTGTGACCTAAAAGCAAAAAGAAATCACTAAGAAACTGTAAGTATTTAGTTTTAAGTAGAAATAAAAAAATAAAAAACCAAAAAAATGTAGAAATAAAAAAGAAAAAACCAAAAAAAATGCCACCTACTGGGCCTCCACGGCCTGAATACGACTAGAAACCCTACATGGGCCAGGATTCAGGCCCGCAGAGGCCCAATAGGCCCACAGGCAGTAGCAAGTTTAGGCCCGAAAGCCTGCATTAGAGAGGTGCTCGAATGGGGAGGCACAGCAGCGCTTATAAACCAGTGTCGGCGCCCTTCAGCTAGCGATGTGGGACTAAACTTTTGGGCGCGGGGCGCACAAGGGCATTGGTCCCGGTTGGTGGCACCAACCGGGACTAAAGGGTGCATTGGTCACGGTTCGTGGCACCAACCGTGACCAATGCCCCCCTTTAGTCCCGGTTGGTGCCACCAACCGGGACCAATGGCCTTCGCTTCCCGCCCTTTGGGCTGCCGAAAATTGGCCTTTGGTCCCCGTTCGTGGCACCAACCGGGACTAATGCCTACCTTTAGTCCCGGGTTGTGCCACGAACCGGGACTAAAGGCTTTGCTATATAAGTTCACACTCTGGAAATTTTCACTCTCGTCTCTCGCAGTTGCCGCCCCGACGCCGACGCCGCCAGGCTGCCCCGCCGTCGTCGTCGCCTCGCCCGTGCTCGTCGTCGCCCGCGCCCTCGCCGTCGCCCGGGCCCCTGCCCCGACGCGCGCCGCCCGACCCGCCCCCGTCGCCGTCGCCCGCGCGCCACCCCGGCCCGCCCTCGCCGTCGCCCGCGCCCCTGCCCCGACGCCATCCTCACCGCCGACCTCTCCTTAGCTTGGTCCGGCCGCCGGCGCCCTCCCATTGCAAATTTTTTTGTTCATAGATGATAGATGATCAAATGATGTTTTTTTGTTCATAGATGATCAAATGATGTTTTTTTTGTTCATAGATGATAGATGATCAAATGATGTTTTTTTTGTTCATAGATGATCATATGATTTTTTTTAGGTTATTTTCATTTGTAGAAATTTTTTATGTATCTAGGAATATTTTTGTTCATAGATGATAGATGATCAAATGATGCATATTTTTGTTCATAGATGATAGATGATCAAATGATGATTTTTTCGTTCATAGATGATAGATGATCAAATGATGTTTTTTTTGTTCATAGATGATCATATGATTTTTTTAGGTTATTTTCATTTGTAGAAATTTTTTATGTATCTAGGAATATATTTGTTCATAGATGATAGATGATCAAATGATGAATTTTTTGTTCATAGATGATAGATGATCAAATGATGTTAACCTCTATTCATGAGAGAGGCGGAGAAGAAGGGGAAGAAGAGGAGAGGAAGAAGAGGATAAAAAAAGATCCCCTCTATTCTTTCTTCTCTTCTTTTTTCTTCTTCTTCCTCTTATTTTTTTATCGGGAACGAGGGTCGTCGAGGGGTCGAGGGGGGGGGACGGCGAACATTCATGAGAGAGGCGGGGAAGAGGGAGAAGAAGAGGAGAGGAAGAAGAGGAAAAAAAGAAGAGGAAGAAGACGAATAAAAAGAGGAGAAGAAGTTCTTCTCCTCTGTTCTTTCTTCTCTTCTTTTTTCTTCTTCTCCTTTTTTTATCGGGAATGAGGGCATGTCGAGAGTGTCGTCGAGCGGTCGAGGGTCGGGAAACTAGGGCTTACCCGAAGAAGGAGAAGAAGAGAAGAGGAAGAAGAGGAGAAAAAAAAGAAAAGGAAAAAAAGAGGAAGAAGAAGAAAAAAAGAGGAGAAGAAGAAGGAATAGAGGAGAAGACTTTGTCAGTTCTTCTTCTCCTCTAGCTATTCCTTTCTTCTTCTCCTCTTTCTTCTTCTTCTTCTTCTTCTTCTTCTTCTTAATTTTTATCGGGGGTTCGAGGGTTCGAGGGGTCGAGGATCGCCGAGGGGTCGAGAGAGGTTTCCTAGTGTCAAAGTATTGAAGAAATCCATGCCTTCATCATTAGCCGGAAGTAACCAGGGCATGTTGGTACGAAGTTCTGCAAAATTGTTCTGGAATGGAGTCCCGGATAGAATAATCCGCCTTTTGGTACGAATTCAGCAAAGGCCTTCCAAATAGCGATATTCGGAAGGCTCTTTCTGAACTTTGTACCAAAAAGCGAATTATCCTATCTGGGACTCCGTTCCAGAACAACTTTGAAGAGCTTCGTACCATCATGCACATGTTACTTTCGCCTAATGATGAAGACATGGTTTTGTTGAATCCTTTGACACTAGGCAACCTCCCGACCCCTCGGCGATCCTCTCAAACATGAGAGGAAGAAGAGGGTCGTCTAGGGGTCTAGGGTTCCAGGGTCGTCGAGGGTTCGAGGGGTCGAGAGAGGTTTCCTAGTGTCAAAGTATTGAAGAAGTCCATGCCTTCATCATTAGCCGGAAGTAACCAGGGCATGTTGGTACGAAGTTCTGTAAAATTATTCTGGAATGGAGTCCCGGATAGAATAATCCGCCTTTTGGTACGAATTCAGCAAAGGCCTTCCAAATAGCGATATTCGGAAGGCTCTTTCTGAACTTTGTACCAAAAAGCGAATTATCCTATCTGGGACTCCGTTCCAGAACAACTTTGAAGAGCTTCGTACCATCATGCACATGTTACTTTTGCCTAATGATGAAGACATGGTTTTGTTGAATCCTTTGACACTAGGCAACCTCCCGACCCCTCGGCGATCCTCTCGAACATGAGAGGAAGAAGAGGATAAAAAAATAAGAGGAAGAAGAAAAAAAGAGGAGAAGAAAGAATAGAGGAGAAGAACTCCTCTATTCTTTCTTCTACTCTTTTTTTTTCTTCTTCCTCTTTTTTTTATCGGGAACGAGGGTCGTCGAGGGACATAGATGTAGTGTCGTCGTTGTCGATATATACCCCCTCCCGATAGCTTACTATGATTAGGTAGCTAGTTCTACGTTTGGCACTAATATATCCATCTGTCATGTTTGAATAATAATTGCCATCTGTCATGTTTGAATAATAATTGCCATGTTGTAAATATTTGTAGAAACTATGGACACCGCCCTAGACGAAGCTAAAGAAGCATTTTTGAGGGACATAATCGCAGAAGGAAGTGATGCCATCTCGTTGTTTCTCAACGAAACCGATGGTCTGGAAGGAGAGGGTGAACAAGGTGGCTACGGTGACCTAATGCCGGTGCAAGAAGAAGAACATGAGGACGGCTCCGGTGACCCAATGCCGGTGCAAGAAGGAGACCGTGATGACGGCTCCGGTGACCGAACCGAGTCCGGCCCGGTATATATATTAGTTAAGCCTGTGCTGACTAGCTGATTGATGCATTCATTGTTTTGGTATGTACACATATTAATTAAGTCTTTGTTCTTTTTTCTAGCCCTCCGGATCGAGCACAACTTCGGTAAAGAGACGAGGCCCGAAGAAAAAGTTGAGCTCGGATGAAAAGTTTGAGATCATAGCAATCGCGCCCGACGGCCAACCTATTGAACCCCTCCGGACAAAGAGCGCATTTGTTGCTCAGTGCGGGGTTCTGGTTAGGGACAAGATCCCGATAAGCATCCAGCAATGGTTTAAGCTGGCTACAGAAGACCCTGAGGTGTCTTATGTCAATGATATGCAGAAAAATGATCTTTGGACTGAGCTGAAGTCAAATTTCACCCTACCGCCAGAGGATAATCCAGAGAACCCAGTTAAAGAGAAATTAATCAAGTCTTTTGCTCTGAAGAGGATGGCAGAACTATTCAGGAGGTGGAAGAAAGAGCTGAATAATAAGTTTGTCGAAAATAATGAGACACCAGAATTCAAGGGCAGATATGAAGATCAGAGATCACTTGGCCCGCATTTGTGGCCCACAAGACATCAGAAAAGAGTAAGAAGACTTGGCGACAAACAAGCAAAATGCTGCGAAGAAGAAGCTTCACCATCGCACGGGGTCAGGTGCTACCTCGTAGCCCGGCCTAAGTGGTCCAAGGTTGAGAATGATCTGGTTCATAAAGGGATCGAACCAGAGACAAAACTGGCCAGACCGTTGCCGGACTTGGTTCTTCGGGGGCGGAACCTTGGACCCTGAAACAGGGAAGTGCATTTGGACGAACGAACAAATGGACATACCAGTCAGTAAGCTTAAGCAGTATATCGAAGCAGCGCAGGAAGGGACGTTCTTTCCAGACAGAGAGCACGACGAGCTCACAATGGCCCTCGGGAATCCTGAGCACCCTGGACGGACACGAGGCACGCCAGGCTCCGTTCCGTGGAAGGTGGGTTTCCGGACGCAGGCGGTTACAAATCCCATGAGAGGAGGAAAAAAGTGCAGCAGACCGAACTGCAGGCGCTGCACGCAAGGGTACAAGCGATAGAGGAACGAGAAGCAAATCGCAGCAAACGTACTGCCGAAGCCTCCCCCGAAGCTACCCCGCCATCTCAGCGCAGAAGCAGCATGGCTTCCACCGAGCGGCTTAAGCCGGAGCATGCCTTGACGGCTCCTGCCAGCTATCCTGTGGATGCTATAACAGAGTCTCAAAATTGCCACCTTATGACGCAATGGATGAATTTGAAGGTCAAGGCGGCTGTTGGCTCTGTTTATCCTACTGAACCCGGCGCAACTTTTCACTGCATGCCGATTCCAGAAGGATATGCTAGGGTGATGGTGGATGAAATAACGGAGGGATTTGAGGACCCCCAGCTTGACCACCCTACCGGTGAAGGGGAGACTCGGCTGGGGTCTGCTCTGAAGACTCCATGCCTATGGCGGAAGGAGCTCATCAACCTTCCGAACTGGACGCCTCCCGCCTCCTCCTCCTCCTCCGGCGAGTCAGGGCACTCCACCTCCTCCACCGCCTCCTCCTCCGGGAGTGACGATCAGGGCCCTCGGCCGGCTCCTTCTCCGGCGCGTGGCGGCACTCCGCCTCCTCCGCCTGCGCCGACGCGCCCGAGCAGCCAGCCTCCTCCTTCTCCGCCTCGTCAGCAAGGGCGGAGAGACCTGCCGCGCTCCAGCTGCTCCGGCGGGTCGTAGTCCTTATCCTCGCCTCTTAAGCAAGTAAAGAAGACAACCGCTTCGTCTGCTCGGTCGGCGTCTAGCAGTACAACCAGAGGCGGGAGGACATACAGATTCGGTCCTTCTCTGAAGACTCCAGAGAAGTTACCATACGAGAGGACCCAGGAGGAGAACAGATCGCGCGAGAAGAAGTGAGGAAATTCTTTGAAGGGGTGAAAGCAAAGAAACATCCACCTCCGGAGGAGAAGGTAGATGGGTGAAAGTGAAGCGCACTCTGGCTGCCCTGACAAAACCACCGAAGTCTGATCCGCCGAAAGGAAACTATGAGCGCATTATTGGAAAGGAATTTGCCGAAGCGGAGAGGTCGGGAAGTACTGTCGAGTGATCAAAGGCTGAAAGAACGACGAGCTGGGAAACAAATTGCCCAGCTCGGCGAACAAGAGAAGCAATCGTGCCCCCCGCTCAAGGTGCCTAGCCACAACGTCGATAATGATCCGAGGATGGTGCCCGGTTATAGCAATCTTGCAGATTACCTGCCCGACGAAGTACATTATGAACCCATGGATGCAGATACAAAGATACGAGTACGGGAAGCCTCTCGTCAAAGATGAAAGATCTCTATCAACGATGATGCGAAGATTGCATGATTGGTACTTGAAAATCTGCAGAGACTCTGGGGGGAGGAGTACTTTGTATGTGAAAGTTAAAAAGGAGCATGACCTCGTTGGAATTGATCTGTTGCCTGTTCCATTTGAGGAGTTCTATCAGTTTTTCAATCAATTGGCCCTCGATAAAACAACGGTCGCCTGCTACTGTCTGTAAGTAGTACTACTTCTGTCATTAAGTTTCTCTATATAGCTTAGCTCTTTCATTGCATGTATTTATAATCATCCTCACTATATTATGCAGATTGAAGATCGTCGAATTGAAGAAAAGACAAGTCGGTGATATTGGGTTCATTAACACATATCTCATAGATGCAACTCAGGTTAAACTTCATGCCGCAGCTACCGAGGCCAACTTGCTACAATCGTTCGTAATAAATCAAAACAAAGATATAATACTCTTTCCTTACAACTTCAAGTGAGTGTTACTGTCTTGTGCGTATTCGGTTTCCCTTATATATTAGTCAAGGTTATAGTAATGTAATTCATGAGTTATGCATGCGTGTGCAGTTTCCACTATATTCTCCTAGAGATTAAGCTTGAGCAGGGACTAGTAACCGTCTTAGACTCAAAACGAAAAGATCCCCAGGACTATGCAGACATGACTGAAATCCTCAAGAAGTAAGTTAAATCGATCATTATCCACCATATCAGCAACTTTGTTCATTTCCTGATATCAAGTAATTGTTTTCTTTGTCCGGCAGGGTTTGGAGAAAATTCACCAAAAAGTTCCGGGACTGCCGAAGGAGCTGGAATTTAGACACCCGAAAGTAAGTACTATAGTAGCATGTTCCGCGCATCTCCTAGTGATTCAAGCGCTAGTTTCATCAATACCATTTAGCATTCTTGCTTATCAGTTTGATTGACCTCTATTTCTTGTAAAGTGGTTGTGGCAGGAACAAGGGAATGATTTCTGTGGATACTACATCTGCGAGTCCATCCGCCACACGACCTGTGAGCGGGGCGGGTACTCTAACGAACAATATGAAGTACGTAAATAACAACATTCACAATTTTATTTTATTACCATCATTTGTGTTGAGTTTTCATTCATATATATATATATGTATTGACCCCCTTCTTCAAATTAGATGTTTCGGAAGCGGGATGAACTCCTAGCACCAGCTCGCATGCGAGCAATTCAAGAGGAATTGGCATTCTTTCTTGACCACGTGATCCCTGAAGACGGAGAATTCTGGAGAGGTTGAGGAAGATGGCTCCAGCAGCAGCACGACGGCGTGGTGGTGATGGAGCTGCGGTACTCCGGCAGGGCTTCGCCAAGCTCTATGGAGAAGGAGGAGGTGTTAGAGAGGGAGAGGGAGGCACCAATGGCGTAGGGGAGAGGCCCTCCCTCCCCCCACTATATATATGGGGCCTAGGGGGGGGCGCCTGCCCTAGGAGATGCAATCTCCTAGGGCGGCGGCGGCCAAGGGGTGGGGGGCTTGCCCCCCAAGCAAGGGGGCGCCCCCTTTAGGGTTTCCCCCACCCTAGGCGCATGGGCCCTAGGGGAAGTGGCGCCCCAGCCCACTTTGGGCTGGATCCCTTCCCACTTCAGCCCATGGGGCCCTCCGGGATAGGTGGCCCCACCCGGTGGACCCCCGGGACCCTTCCGGTGGTCCCGGTACAATACCGGTGACCCCGAAACTTGTCCCGATGGCCGAAATAGCACTTCCCATATATAATTCTTTACCTCCAGACCATTCCGGAACTCCTCGTGACGTCCGGTATCTCATCCGGCACTCCGAACAACATTCGGGTTACTGCATATACATATCCCTACAACCCTAGCGTCACCGAACCTTAAGTGTGTAGACCCTACGGGTTCGGGAGACATGTAGACATGACCGAGATCGCTCTCCGGTCAATAACCAACAACGGGATCTGGATACCCATATTGGCTCCCACATGCTCCTCGATGATCTCATCGGATGAACCAGGATGTCGAGGATTCAAGCAACCCCGTATACAATTCCCTTCGTCAATCGGTATGTTACTTGCCCGAGATTCGATCGTCGGTATCCCAATACCTCGTTCAATCTCGTTACCGGCAAGTCACTTTACTCGTACCGTAATGCATGATCCCGTGACCATACACTTGGTCACTTTGAGCTCATAATGATGATGCATTACCGAGTGGGCCCAGTGATACCTCTCCGTCATACGGAGTGACAAATCCCAGTCTTGATCCGTGTCAACCCAACAGACACTTTCGGAGATACCCGTAGTATACCTTTATAGTCACCCAGTTACGTTGTGACGTTTGGTATACCCAAAGCACTCCTACAGTATCCGGGAGTTACACGATCTCATGGTCTAAGGAAAAGATACTTGACATTGGAAAACTCTAGCAAACGAACTATACGATCTTGTGCTATGTTTAGGATTGGGTCTTGTCCATCACATCATTCTCCTAATGATGTGATCTCGTTGTCAACGACATCCAATGTCCATAGTCAGGAAACCATGACTATCTGTTGATCAACGAGCTAGTCAACTAGAGGCTTACTAGGGACATGTTGGTGTCTATTTATTCACACATGTATTACGATTTCCGGATAACACAATTATAGCATGAATAGAAGACAATTATCATGAACAAGGAAATATAATAATAATGCTTTTATTATTGCCTCTAGGGCATATTTCCAACAGTCTCCCACTTGCACTAGAGTCAATAATCTAGTTACATTGTGATGAATCGAACACCCATGGAATACTGGTGTTGATCATGTTTTGCTCTAGGGAGAGGTTTAGTCAACGGATCTGCTACATTCAGGTCCGTATGTACTTTACAAATATCTATGTCTCCATCTTGAACATTTTCACGAATGGAGTTGAAGCGACGCTTGATGTGCCTTGTCTTCTTGTGAAACCTGGGCTCCTTGGCAAGTGTAATAGCTCCAGTGTTGTCACAGAAGAGCTTGATTGGCCCCGACGCATTGGGTATGACTCCTAGGTCGGTGATGAACTCCTTCACCCAAATTGCTTCATGCGCTGCCTCCGAGGCTGCCATGTACTCCGCTTCACATGTAGATCCCGCCACGACGCTCTGCTTGCAACTGCACCAGCTTACTGCCCCACCATTCAAAATATACACGTATCCGGTTTGTGACTTAGAGTCATCCAGATCTGTGTCGAAGCTAGCGTCGACGTAAGCTTTTACGACGAGCTCTTCGTCACCTCCATAAACGAGAAACATTTCCTTAGTCCTTCTCAGGTACTTCAGGATATTCTTGACCGCTGTCCAGTGTTCCTTGCCGGGATTACTTTGGTACCTTCCTACCAAACTTACGGCAAGGTTTACATCAGGTCTGGTACACAGCATGGCATACATAATAGAACCTATGGCTGAGGCATAGGGGATGACACTCATCTCTTCTATATCTTCTGCCGTGGTCGGACATTGAGCTGAGCTCAATTTCACACCTTGCAACACAGGCAAGAACCCCTTCTTAGACTTATCCATATTGAACTTCTTCAATATCTTATCAAGGTATGTGCTTTGTGAAAGACCTATGAGGCGTCTTGATCTATCTCTATAGATCTTGATGCCTAATATATAAGCAGCTTCTCCAAGGTCCTTCATTGAAAAACTCTTATTCAAGTAGGCCTTAATGTTGTCCAAAAGTTCTATATCATTTCCCATCAAAAGTATGTCATCTACATATAATATGAGAAATGCTACAGAGCTCCCACTCACTTTCTTGCAAACGCAGGCTTCTCCATAAGTCTGCGTAAACCCAAACGCCTTGATCATCTCATCAAAGCGAATATTCCAACTCGGAGATGCTCGCACCAGCCCATAAACCGAGCGTTGGAGCTTGCACACCTTGTTAGCATTCTTAGGATCGACAAAACCTTCCGGCTGCATCATATACAATTCTTCCTTAAGGAAACCATTAAGGAATGCCGTTTTGACGTCCATTTGCCATATCTCATAATCGTAGAGTGCGGCAATTGCTAACATGATTCGGATGGACTTTAGCTTCGCTACCGGTGAGAAAGTCTCATCGTAGTCAACCCCTTGAACTTGTCGATAACCCTTAGCGACAAGCCGAGCTTTATAGATGGTCACATTACCATCCGCGTCTGTCTTCTTCTTAAAGATCCATTTATTTTCTATGGCTCGCGGCTCAACGGGCAAGTCAGTCAAAGTCCATACTTCGTTTTTATACATGGATCCTATCTCGGATTTCATGGCTTCCAGCCATTTGTCGGAATCCGGGCCCGCCATCGCTTCTTCATAGTTCGAAGGTTCACCGTTGTCTAACAACATGATTTCCAAGACAGGGTTTCCGTACCACTCTGGTGCAGAACGTGTCCTTGTGGACCTACGAATTTCAGTAGGAGCTTGATCAGAAGTATCTGGATCATCATCATTAACTTCCTCTCTAGTCGGTGCAGGCACCTCAGGAACATTTTCTTGAGTTGCGCCTTTTCCGGTTCAAGAGGTAATACTTCATCAAGTTCTACTTTCCTCCCACTTACTTCTTTCGAGAGAAACTCTTTCTCTAGAAAGGATCCATTCTTGGCAACAAAGATCTTGCCTTCGGATCTGAGGTAGAAGGTATACCCAATAGTTTCTTTAGGGTATCCTATGAAGACGCATTTTTCCGACTTGGGTTCGAGCTTTTTAGGTTGAAGTTTCTTGACATAAGCATCGCATCCCCAAACTTTTAGAAACGACAGCTTAGGTTTCTTCCAAACCATAATTCATACGGTGTCGTCTCAGCGGATTTCGACGGAGCCATATTTAAAGTGAATGTGGTAGTCTCTAAAGCATAGCCCCAAAAAGATAGCGGTAAATCGGTAAGAGACATCATATATCGCACCATATCTAATAGAGTGCGATTACGACGTTCGGACACACCATTACGCTGAGGTGTTCCAGGCGGCATGAGTTGTGAAACTATTCCACATTTTCTTAAGTGTGTGCCAAATTCGTGACTCAAGTATTCTCCTCCACGATCTGATCGTAGGAACTTGATTTTCCTGTCACGTTGATTTTCAACCTCACTCTGAAATTCCTTGAACTTTTCAAAGGTCTCAGACTTGTGTTTCATCAAATAGATATACCCATATCTACTCAAGTCATCAGTGAGGGTGAGAACATAACGATAGCCACCGCGAGCCTCAACACTCATTGGACCGCACACATCAGTATGTATGATTCCCAATAAGTTGGTTGCTCGCTCCATTGTTCCTGAGAACGGAGTCTTGGTCATTTTACCCATGAGGCATGGTTCGCACGTGTCAAATGATTCGTAATCAAGAGACTCTAAAAGTCCATCTGCATGGAGCTTCTTCATGCGTTTGACACCTATGTGACCAAGGCGGCAGTGCCACAAGTATGTGGGACTATCATTATCAACCTTACATCTTTTGGTACTCACACTATGAATATGTGTAGCATTACGCTCGAGATTCATTAAGAATAAACCATTCACCACCGGAGCATGACCATAAAACATATCTCTCATATAAATAGAACAACCATTATTCTCGGATTTAAATGAGTAGCCATCTCGTATTAAACGAGATCCCGATACAATATTCATGCTCAAAGCTGGTACTAAATAACAATTATTGAGGTTTATAACTAATCCCGTAGGTAAATGTAGAGGTAGCGTTCCGACGGCGATCACATCGACCTTGGAACCATTCCCGACGCGCATCGTCACCTCGTCCTTCGCCAGTCTCCGCTTATTCCGCAGCTCCTGCTTTCAGTTACAAATGTGAGCAACTGCACCGGTATCAAATACCCAAGAGCTACTACGAGTACTGGTAAGGTACACATCAATTACATGTATATCACATATACATTTTGTGATGCCGGCCTTCTTGTCCGCTAAGTATTTGGGGCAGTTCCGCTTCCAGTGACCACTTCCCTTGCAATAAAAACACTCAGTCTCGGGCTTGGGTCCATTCTTTGGCTTCTTCCCGGCAGCTTGCTTGCCGGGCGCGGCAATTCCCTTGCCATCCTTCTTGAAGTTCTTCTTACCCTTGCCCTTTTTGAACTTAGTGGTTTTATTCACCATCAACACTTGATGTTCCTTTTTGACTTCTACCTCTGCTGATTTCAGCATAGCAAATACTTCAGGAATGGTCTTTTCCATCCCCTGCATATTGAAGTTCATCACAAAGCTCTTGTAGCTCGGTGGAAGCGACTGAAGGATTCTGTCAATGACCGCGTCATCCGGGAGATTAACTCCCAGCTGAGTCAAGCAGTTATGCAACCCAGACATAGTGAGTATGTGCTCACTGACAGAACTATTTTCCTCCATCTTATAGCTGAAGAACTTGTCGGAGACTTGATATCTCTCGACCCGGGCATGAGCTTGGAAAACCATTTTCAGCTCTTCGAACATCTCATATGCTCCGTGTCTCTCAAAATGTTTTTGGAGCCCCGGCTCTAAGCTGTAAAGCATGCCGCACTGAACGAGGGAGTAGTCATCGGTACGTGCCTGCCAAGCGTTTATAACGTCTTGTTCTGCAGGGAGAACAGGTGTGTCACCCAGTGGTGCTTGTAGGACATAATCTTTCTTGGCAGCTATGAGGATGATCCTCAGGTTCCGGACCCAGTCCGTGTAGTTACTGCCATCGTCTTTCAGCTTGGTTTTCTCTAGGAACGCGTTGAAGTTGAGGACTACGTTGGCCATTTGATCTACAAGACATATTGTAAATATTTTAGACTAACTTCATGATAATTAAGTTCATCTAATCAAATTATTCAATGAACTCCCACTTAGATAGACATCCCTCCAGTCATCTAAGTATAACATGATCCGAGTTAACTAGGCCGTGTTCGATCATCACGTGAGACGGACTAGTCAACATCGGTGAACATCTTCATGTTGATCGTATCTTCTATACGACTCATGCTCGACCTTTCGGTCTTCTATGTTCCGAGGCCATGTCTGTACATGTTAGGCTCGTCAAGTCAACCTAAGTGTTTGCATGTGTAAATCTGTCTTACACCCGTTGTATGTGAACGTTGGAATCTATCACACCCGATCATCACGTGGTGCTTCGAAACAACAAACTGTCGCAACGGTGCACAGTTAGGGGGAACATTTTCTTGAAATTATTATGAGGGATCATCTTATTTACTACCGTCGTTCTAAGTAAACAAGATGCAAAAACATGATAAACATCACATGCAATCAAATAATAATAGTGACATGATATGGCCAATATCACGTAGCTCCTTTGATCTCCATCTTGGGGCTCCATGATCATCTTGTCACCGGCATGACACCATGATCTCCATCATCATGATCTCCATCATCGTATCTCCATGAAGTTTCTCGCCAAATATTACTTCTACTACTATGGCTAACACGTTTAGCAATAAAGTAAAGTAATTTACATGGCGTTTCTCAATGACTCGCAGGTCATACAAAAAATAAAGACAACTCCTATGGCTCCTGCCGGTTGTCATACGCATCGACATGCAAGTCGTGATTCCTATTACAATAGCATGAACATCTCATACATCACATATATATCATTCATCATTCATCACAACTTTGGCCATATCACATCACAAAACACTTGCTGCAAAAACAAGTTAGACGTCCTCTAATTGTTGTTGCAAGTTTTACGTGGCTGCAATAGGGTTCTAGCAAGAACGTTTTCTTACCTACGTGAAAGCCACAACGTGATTTGTCAACTTCTATTTACCCTTCATAAGGACCCTTTGCATCGAATCCGCTCCAACTAAAGTGGGAGAGATAGACACCCGCCAGCCACCTTATGCAACTAGTGCATGTTAGTCGGTGGAACCGGTCTCACGTAAGCGTACGTGCAAGGTTGGTCCGGGCCGCTTCATCCCACAATACCGCTGAAGCAAAATAAGACTAGTAGCGGCAAGAAAGTTGACAACATCAACGCCCACAACAAATTGTGTTCTACTCGTGCATAGAGAACTACGCATAGACCTAGCTCATGATGCCACTGTTGGGGAACGTTGCAGAAAACAAAAAAATTTCCTACGGTTTCACCAAGATCCATCTATGAGTTCATCTAGCAACGAGTGGTTGGGATGCATCTACATACCTTGTAGATCGCGAGCGGAAGCGTTCAAAGAACGGGGATGAGGGAGTCGTACTCGACGTGATCCAAATCACCGGAGATCCTAGCGCCGAACGGACGGCACCTCCGCGTTCAACACACGTACGGTCAGCGTAACGTCTCCTCCTTCTTGATCCAGCAAGGGGGAAGGAGAGGTTGAGGAAGATGGCTCCAGCAGCAGCACGACGGCGTGGTGGTGATGGAGCTGCAGTACTCCGGCAGGGCTTCGCCAAGCTCTATGGAGAGGAGGAGGTGTTGGAGAGGGAGAGGGAGGCACCAATGGCGTAGGGAGAGGCCCTCCCTCCCCCCCCCACTATATATAGGGGCCTAGGGGGCGCCGGCCCTAGGAGATGCAATCTCCTAGGGGGGGCGGCGGCCAAGGGGTGGGGGGCTTGCCCCCCAAGCAAGGGGGCGCCCCCCTTTAGGGTTTCCCCCACCCTAGGCGCATGGGCCCTAGGGGAAGTGGCGCCCCAGCCCACTTTGGGCTGGATCCCTTCCCACTTCAGCCCATGGGGCCCTCCGGGATAGGTGGCCCCACCCGTGGACCCCCGGGACCCTTCCGGTGGTCCCGGTACAATACCGGTGACCCCGAAACTTGTCCCGATGGCCGAAATAGTACTTCCTATATATAATTCTTTACCTCCGGACCATTCCGGAACTCCTCGTGACGTCGGGATCTCATCCGGGACTCCGAACAACATTCGGGTTACTTGCATATACATATCCCTACAACCCTAGCGTCACCGAACCTTAAGTGTGTAGACCCTACGGGTTCGGGAGACATGTAGACATGACCGAGATCGCTCTCCGGTCAATAACCAACAGCGGGATCTGGATACCCATGTTGGCTCCCACATGCTCCTCGATGATCTCATCGGATGAACCACGATGTCGAGGATTCAAGCAACCCCGTATACAATTCCCTTCGTCAATCGGTATGTTACTTGCCCGAGATTCGATCGTCGGTATCCCAATACCTCGATCAATCTCGTTACCGGCAAGTCACTTTACTCGTACCGTAATGCATGATCCCGTGACCATACACTTGGTCACTTTGAGCTCATAATGATGATGCATTACCGAGTGGGCCCAGTGATACCTCTCCGTCATACGGAGTGACAAATCCCAGTCTTGATCCGTGTCAACCCAACAGACACTTTCGGAGATACCCGTAGTATACCTTTATAGTCACCCAGTTACATTGTGACGTTTGGTATACCCAAAGCACTCCTACAGTATTCGGGAGTTACACGATCTCATGGTCTAAGGAAAAGATACTTGACATTTAAAAACTCTAGCAAACGAACTATACGATCTTGTGCTATGTTTAGGATCGGGTCTTGTCCATCACATCATTCTCCTAATGATGTGATCTCGTTGTCAACGACATCCAATGTCCATAGTCAGGAAACCTTGACTATCTGTTGATCAACGAGCTAGTCAACTAGAGGCTTACTAGGGACATGTTGGTGTCTATTTATTCACACATGTATTACGATTTCCGGATAACACAACTATAGCATGAATAGAAGACAATTATCATGAACAAGGAAATGTAATAATAATGCTTTTATTATTGCCTCTAGGCCATATTTCCAACAAATACTACGTTTGCGAGTCCATCCGCCACACGACCTGTGAACGAGGTTACTCTGAAGAACAATATGAAGTGCGTAAGCAATAATATTCATAATTTTATTTTATTACCATCATTTGTGTTAAGTTTTATTTTATTTTACAATTTTATAGGATCGCGCTATCCGTCACCCTGGGTGAGGAATAGTTATTCTTCACCCCCCTCTATTTTATCATCAATGCACCATAATTTTACGTTCCGTAAGTTTTGTCTTATTTTCGACGCAAAACGAGACCGTAAGAAAATATATAATCGCCGTAAAAAATATTTTATATTATGTAAAATTACAAATGTAAAAACATAGTCTAAAATACACATAAACTACAAATTTTCTTATCTTATGACCTATATTTTTATTTTCTTATATCAAATTTTACGTAGTGAATCAATAGGAATGTAACTATTTGAATTTCAAACGTAATTTAATTATGAAATAATCGTAAGATTACCTCGGGTGAAGAATAACTTATTCTGCACCCTGAGTGATGAATAGTAACACTATATATATATGTATGTATGTATGTATGTATGTATGTATGTATGTATGTATATATGTATTGACTCCCTTTTTCAAATTAGATCTTTCGGATGCCGGATGAACTCCTAGCACCAGCTCGTATGCGAGCAATTCAAGAGGAATTGGCGGCATTCTTCCTTGACCACGTGATCGCTGAAGACGGAGAATACTATGTGGATCCTGTGTTCGTATATAATTAGGAGATTATATTGTAAGAGATAATTATTGTGTATATGTAGCCGGTAGTGTCGGATAGATCTACGAGAACTTGTTGTTCGACCAATCTCTCGGAGAAGGAGAGGTGGTCGATATCACTTCTCTCTGTATGCATATATGTTCATGACAATCTTCTGTTTCCTTCGTTTGCTTACTAGCTAGCTAGCGTGTCTAGTCCTCTCTATACGTATATAGTACGTAGCGTCGACCAAGCATGGACATAAGAGAGGACACTGATCTCTATTAATTAGCTAGCTAGCACAATATATGAAACACCTAAATTAACCTCCCAAAACCCCCAACCCCCCCCCCTTTCAAAAAAAAAACCTCAGCCCCTGAAATGCTGACCCGTGGATGACTATTGGTCCCAGTTGGTGCCACCAACCGGGGCCAAAAGCAAAAAAAACAAAAACCTCAGCCCCTGAAATGCTGACGTGTTGATGCCTATTGGTCCCGGTTGATGCCACCAACCGGGACCAAAGGTCCTCCTGCCTGGGCTCGGCGCACCGGCCACGTGGAGGCCCATCTGTCCTGGTTCCTGTTTGAACCGAGACTAAAGGGCCAGGGCATTAGTAACGACCCTTTAGTCCCAGTTCAGAAACCGGGACAAAAGGCCCTTACCAACCGGGACAGAAGACCATTTTTCTACTAGTGTGTTACTAGTCTATGTTACTACACATTATAGCTAGTCTCAAAGCTCAACGGCATTTTCTACAAGGCAGCAGCGCCATTCACCCTTCCCCACAAATTCCCTCTCGCCATCCAGCTTCCCACAAACTGCGATAATAATGAGGTAAATACACCAGTGATGCTTGAACTTGTCATGGATGTTCACTTTGGTGCCTAAACTTGAAAACTACATCGAACTGGTTATACAACTTGGCACGAATGGGCAAACACGGTGCTATTGCTGTCTTAGACGTAATACGCTTGACGTGGCAATGTATATGGCTGACATATCACTGACATGGCGTGGGGCCGATTCGTAGTTACGAAACAACAATGCTTAAGCACTATATGACTCTATGAGTAGTGGGCCTGCCTGACAGTAATTAGGAAAATTAACATAAAAATCAGGACAGCTTGAGTCGAACCTACTACCTGCCCCTTGGGCGATGCATGAGTTAGCCACACCAACCAACATATTTTGTTGACAAAGTCCTTCAGATATTATGTACTTAAGCAAAAAACTCTTATGTACATAAATTGGCTGCAGCCAGTGGCCATGTTGCACACATTTTTTTTAAATGTAAAAAGTATGTAAATAATAATCATAATAATAGAAGTTAGATTTGAATATTCATGTGTTATTAATAATGACCTCATTATACACAAATATCAGTGTGCACACAAAATAAATATATAGAGGTATGCGATAAAAAAAACTCACTTTTAGAAATATTGAACTAATTATTTGTAAAATAGTATTTTAAATATAATATATGAGTGTTTCAAACTGTTTGTAAACAAACATTGAAAATACACAGTCATAGATTATATTTGACAATGATATACGAATATTTCAAATATACAATCATGAAATAATATATATGAATTATTACAATATTTGTATAATATAAGTCATTCCTTTCTTTTAGATTACGTTTGTAAATACTCGTTCAATTATTCAAAGGTTTGAATAACGATTCAAAGGTTGCGAAATTGTCCCCAGCCCTTGCTCCCATTGGTTCTTGCGCGCGTACCACTCCTCCTCCGTGAGCAGTAGCTGGCCGGCGTGGCCCTTCAGCTCGGTGCCGTAGCGTTCCTCGACCGATCGGAGTCGGCCAACGAGCTCTTCCACCGTCAGCGTCCTCAGATCGAGAAGGGTCTCGATGGCGCAGGCGATCTGCGTATACCTGGCCGGGACGACGCACAGAAATTTCTGCACCACGCGCACCTCCTCCACGTTGTCGCCCAGCGACCGTAGGTTGTTGACGAGGCTGGTGAGCCGCATGGCGAACGCGTCCAGCGTTTTGCCATCCTTGAAGTTGACTTGCTTGAATTCCGTCCGGAGGCGCGCCGTGGCCTCCCGAATGCGCGTCACTCCCATGCGCATGGTGCGCACAGCCTCCCATGCCTCGTACGCCGAGTTCTTCACGGCGAGGACGCCGTGCATCTCCGGGGGCACTGCCCGGATCAGCACGGTGAGGGCCGCCGTGTCTTCGCGGTCTGTGACCATGCCCTCGCCAAGCATGGCCTCCCAGAGTCCTTGCGCGCGGAGATTGATCTGCATCACAAGGGCCCACTCGATGTAATTGGTGGGAGTCAGGGTGGGGTAGACGATCGCGCCGCCATGTCCGGCGCCTTCCCGGATCACACGCTCGTGGAAGATCACCTCCCCCGCGTTCCTCCTAACACGGCTGCGTCCGCGGCTACGCCCCCGCGTCTCCGTGCGCTACTGGGGCGTCGCCTCCCCGTCACGAGCCTTGGGAGCACCGTCGGGCATGTCGTTGCCGGCGCGCTCACCGCTGCCCGCCATGGTCCCTCGTCGATGATGACTCTGATGCCAATTGTCAGCCGATCGCTCGCTCGTTTCCTCCCTTTCTCTCCCGCTCTGATGAACAAGGGTAGACACTTGAGGTTTTGCGCAGCAAATGACTTGCTGCTTTTCTCGCTTTCTCGTTCTCTTATTCGGTTGGATCGAAACGGGGCCGGCCGATGCGCACGCCACTACCCGCACAGAACAAACGTGCCATCCCACGCTCGCGGACGGGGCGTGCTCACCGTGGCCACCTCCTGAACTAGTCGCACTCAGGCACGCACAAGTCGCGGCCTCGTGCCTTATTTCTTAGGGAAAGAAAAAACGGACCGGGGAAACCGATCCAGACTAACTAACAATTCAGGGTTTATCTGTCACACATGCTGGCCGTGATGGCGGCCTACAGGTGCACCACCAACGCGTCCAGTACCGCGAGCGATCAAAGTTTGCTCGATGAAAACAAGCCTGAGGCTAAAAGCCAACAACAGGCACCTCCAGTGGAAGTGGAACTGCGTAGTGTCGTCAAGGGGAGAAAAAGAAGACGGTCGACGCCATCTCGTCGGGCAACCAAGCGGACAAGTGCATGGCTGTCCTGTCCTGGAGGTGCTCCTCGACCATGCCAGCAAGTAGCAAAATTAGGACGACGGCGGACATGCATGCATCATCCACAATAACAACTATATATAGTAGTAATAATGTATTTGCTTCTTCTTTTTTTTGTAGTACTACCAGTGGCTGTTGTTAATTAAGCTGTTTAATTTCCTTGATTGATTCTGTATGTATGAGTACGGCTCGGCATTTTGTTTTGCCCATTGGCTTAATTAATTCTATACATTTGATGTGCAAACGTGTGCTCGCTCTGGCGCTTGTATTCGTCGCTAGATGGTCCATGAAATGGTTGTAATTTTTAGTATCTTTGTTGTTCTTTGTACTGCCATGATTAAAGATGCATAGATTGGAAGCTTCTTGCAAAAAAAAAAAAACATGTTGACAAAAGTAAACGAGGATATAAACAACCAAGCATGAACAACAAACAAACTTGATAATTAGAGATTTCCCTAATAAGAAATTGAAACAAATCGTTGAGATATATATTCTTCTTCTTATTATTAGAACAACTACCGGCGGCTTCGAAAGAATACAACAGATTAAACTACAAGTCTTTGCTCCAATGGTTGCCGGTTCAAAAGGAAGGAACTCAATTTGAAGGCGACGGAAGGTTAAAGAGGCGCGCATCGATGTGGCCTTTGCACTCTGTATTGCACTCGGCCATTGTGGCATAGCACAGATCGAGCACTAGGCACCAGAAGCAACAATTACCCGGTGCGCAATCTTTATGATGGACGCAGAGTCCGCCCGGTATGTTGATCTTGTCGTCGTCCATGCCCTCGATGATGCGGCCTGTTGAGCCACAATACCAAACCACCGATAGTTTCTAGTTGTGTTAGCAAACAAACTTGATTCCAACATGAGGCATGAAAGAAGGAAAAGGTATGAACAAATTTATAGGAAGCAATAGCTTCATCGCATATGTGCGACTTACATTGCGCATGAAGGGGAGAACACGCGAGAAACAGCAGAGAGAGCAGCAAGGCTGGTGCACGTGTGTGACTCTTGTGCTTGTCCATGGAGATCTATGATCTGATGGATGCTTGATTGATTCCTGTTGTATAGATGGTACAATACCATATGCACTCGATCGTCCTCTATATAGTCAGAAGGACGAAGGAAGGAACAAGAATATTGCTCATGCCGATCTGCCCGTATCAATAGCAATTATTTCCTTGTTTCATCTGTGATCTTCTCAGTAAATAGACAATAGTATGAATGTTGGCAAGCAATTAAATGGATAGATATATTGCATGCGAGAAGGGAAATCCAACGCAATCTAACGGTTGCTCTCTTCCCTATGCGCTTAACTCATCAATCAAGTATACCTAAAAAAATGGGAAACTTTTTGATACGGTAGGGACGGATGAAATTGGTCAAAGATACGTACTCAGGCCCACCACCAATTCATACGCATGCAGCCAAGGAATTTTCTTTTCCATCTTCCTTCTGAAGACGGAAAAAAACCAGCGATGACTTTATCATCTGTCAAAAATAGAAAGAGGCAACGACCTCAGTTAGCAACCAAGAAAAAAATAGCGGGCTACAACAAAATAGCGTTGGCCTCAAAATATGCCATTAGCGTGTTATATCGCGCTATGGCATGCTATTAGCGAGACATTGTACACTGATTTATTTAGCGAGTAAATTCTCAACATGCTATAGCGTGCTATTAGCGACACTCGAGCATGCTATTTCCTTCAATGGTTAGAACTCGTCAGTCCAAGGAATTTTGGGACGTAGTTCTAGGCACATTTGCTAAGGCATTTTCATTTAGAAAAATATAAAAAGCTGAGCATTTTGATGAACATTTCTGAAATTCACAAAAAAAAATCTTGATTCTCTTAACATTGACAAACATTTTTCAATTGTATGCATATTTTATTAAATTTATGGACGTTTTGCAAATTCAAGAAAAGATCTTCTAAATTCGCAAATATTTGTCAATTCGTTTACATTTTTTTAAGGTCTAAAACATTTTTCAAACTCATGAAAACTTTTTTCGTGATTCTATTTGAATTGATGAACAATTCTTAGTGGCAAAACTGAGCGGTGAGTTGTAACCAGTGGCATAAATGATAAAAACCCCTTCTTTAATTTGTGATATACTTTTCCAATTCTGGAACATTTTTTATTTTTTTATTCTTTTTAAAATTTCACAAACATTTTTTATGTTCGTGAACATTTCTGAAATTCGTTAAACTACTATAAAATTTGTTAAGATTTACAAACTTTATAAACATTTTTATCCCAAATGCCAGAATTTGTTTGAAAAGGAAAAAAAAATCCTTTTACATGCCCATGTACATGCTGCCTTTTTTTGTAAATCATCATGTACATAACTAGTAGGTCTATAATGAAGAAAGTTGTGGAATAGAAAGAACAGAAGCCATGTGGAAGAAAGAAAAAAATAGAGAAGAAAAAAAGACAGCACGTAATAAAATGTCCTTCTTTTGACTGTTAGTGATGGGCCTTTGCTGGGCCAGGCGATGTGGCTTGGTTAGCGTGAGCGACGTAACCGAGCGAGTATGACGCTAGAGTATGATCGACTCTAGTGTGTATTGCTCGCTACCAGCAACACCTACCTAACATACCCTTTTTTGACTCTTTTTTTGGTCAGAAATTGCACCTTTTATTAGAAGTAAACGGAACGACACACATGACTCCTGGGAGAAAGAGAAGAAGTTGCTTTGGCAAGGGCATGCACCCTTTTATGACTATGTTCAAAGACCTAGGCTGTGATGGCCTGGCTTATTAGGGATGATAGACTATTCATATTAATAAGGAATTCCTTCTTTTCCGGGAGCCTATTCGGACAGAACTTCAAAGTTAAGCGTGCTCAGCTTGGAGTAGTGTCAGGATGGGTGACCGACCGGGAAGTTACTCCCGGGTGCGCATGAGTGAGGACAAAGTGCGTAGAAAAGAGCACCGTTACCGTAGAGAATAGTGCACTTTAGTAGTCGGTTCACCGTAGCGGCTGATTTTTGTTTGGTTTTCACATTTTTCTTCCTGTTTTTTCTTATTTAGAACCTTTTCTTTTATAAATTTTCGCACTATAAACAATTTTATAATATATGATGAACATCAATTCACATACACACTAAACATTGTTTATGGTGAAAATAATTAGTTACAGTAGAATTTTTTGTAATATGCATTCAACATTTTTTAAAATATAATTGAACATTTTTGTAATATAAATTAAACATTTTGTCAACACATGATCATAAAAATTATAATGCATCGTGAATTTCTTGTAATATACAGTCAATATTTTGTTAATATACGATGAACATTTGCGTAATACACGGTGAACCTTCTATAATATGAAGTGAACTTCTTTTAAATATGCACTAAACATTTTCCGGAAAACGCAGATCAAACCATTTTTTTTTGTAATTTACAGTGAATATTTTATTATATGATGATCGTAAACGTATTGTACCTTGTGTAGAAAAAGCCAAAGAAAATTTTTCATCGTACATTAACAAATTGCTAATCATGTATTAAAAATGTTCACCATGTGTTAGTGAAAAAAAGGAAAAGGAAAAAAGGAAATAAAAAATAAACTCAAAACCAGAAAAAATCGAACAGAAGAAAATAATGAACGAATAAACAAAGTAACGAACGCGCAGCACGCCCTGCCACTAACTGGGCTGGCCACCCGCGGGCACTTTGTCGCTCGCTGGCGGTAAACAGGGGATCGCTCACCTAAGTCGTTCCTCTCGCTCGATGCTGACCGGCCCATTAATTCAGTTTGGTAACTGTTGTAGCCTAGCATATATAGTACGATTTGTATCTTTTTTATTTTTATTATCTTCTATACGTATGGTGTTTTTCTGGGTTTTTTGGTTTATGGTTTATTGTAAAAAAACTCTTTTTATATTTTCAAGACTATAAACAGTTTTCAAATACAGACTGAATATTTTTTAATATATGGTGATCAGTTTTTAATAAACGGTGACTTTTTCTAAATACATATTTAATGTATGGGGAAGTTTTTTAATATACAGTGAATATTTTTTAGTATACGGTGATTTTTTTTCAAATACACACTGAACAAATTTGTAATATAAAATGAAATATTTTCATATACAGTGAACTTTCTTTCGATGTATGTTGAACCTTTTTGTGATATAAGCTGAATTATTTTTAATATATGGTGAAAATTTTTGTCAAATACACACTGAACAAATTTAGAATATACAATGAGCATTTTTCATATACAATGAACTTCTTTTCAATATACGATTTTTTTAATATATGGTGAACTTTTTTCTAATACATACTGAACAGTTTTTTTTCGAAAAGAGATGTTTGCGAATTGTGAGAACTAGAAAACTGCAGAAAGAAACACATAAAATAATTTTTGATCCTATTTCCAAATTTTTCTTGAATTCAAAGAGTTGTTCAAGAATTTGAAAAAAGAAAAAAAACAGGAAAAAGCGAAAGATAAAAAATAAAAGATAAAAGAAACAAAATAAGGAAAACAGAAATAAAAAATGGTGAGAAAACCAACATAGAATTGAAAATGAAAAGTCTAAAAGCTGACCAAAAAACTGCTTACTTGGACCTCGACCCACGTCTGACTCGCGTGGCGATCACCCGATATGTATCACGAGGATGATACATATCAGTTCGGAAGGCACCAGGAATGCACAATGTCAAAAATAACAAAGGCGACGACACACAAGGGCAACAATCTAGCGTTGATGTCACTTAGATGTGATATAGCAATGCCACATCTAGATGAGCCTTAAACAAACCCTCAGAATATATGCACCTAGCTCTTTTCTTAAATTTTAGCTCCCAACCACATTGGGTACCATGTGGAAGCCTATTAGATTCTTCTTCTTCACTAGATTGCAGTAGAAAAATCCCCAGTCACCATTCCACATGTTGCCCGACGGCCTCCGCCAGCTCCCATATCGCCATTCTCCTTCTTCCCTACATCGTTGTCGACGCCAACACCCCGCCCACGGCCAGCCATGCTCTTCATGAAGCATGGGACCATTGTCGTGGCCAGACCCTCCTTGTGCACCGTATGCACAACAAATCTAGCTCTGTCAACTCACAATTCGTCCTAGTGCCTACGGTGTCGGACATCCCCATCGCCTCCATGGCCGCCGAGGACATGACTGCCTCCAGAGCTGTCTATAGGTTCCCCTCCTCAAGGAGGATGTCCATCAACACCTTTGCTGCCATCCTAGCCATTGATGGCTCTTGCACGACGGCCACCACAGCCGCCACCACGCCCGCTGGCACCATTTTTGTCATTAACTCCATATTCTGCTCCGCCCCCTGCAGCTTCTACATCACACATCCCCTGTTGTAAACTTCTCCTCCACATGCCAGGGTTTATGACTTCTATTCCCAAAGTTTCACAATTAAGCATTGAGCAAGGAAAAATTACAATACACCTTGAAGTGAAAGAAAAGCACGTAAAAACTAAAAATATGAATCTTTGAGACTTCCATGAAGATGTATCTTGTCATGTATGGATTTTTTTTCTTTGGAGTTAAACAGAGGGATAGATCACATACTATCATGTGGGCTAATTTTTTTGACAAACAGTGGATTTTATTTACACACCATGAAGCATCAAGTGAATACTAACACATTAAGAACACACCCGACCTCTGCATTAGGATGCACACGACACCAATGCGCGCGCGCACGTGCGCACACACACACACGCACACACACACACACAATCCACCGAAGAATAGAAAAGGTCATATAACCCACGCAAAAAAGAATAAGGAAGTCATATAAGACCAAAGCTAGGCCTAATGGGGGAAAACCCAAAGCGATCAAATCCCCCAATCGACAAACTACATGAAGGAATGTATCTGCACCAACAATTTCATGACATCACAAGGACAACGAGGATCTTCAACATCAAGGCATTTAGGAAGGGAGCGACACTCGAGCACTGTCGTCACCTGATCCAACCTCCAAAGGCCAGAGTCTAGGTTTTTCACCCTGAAAAACTAGTTTGAGCATATCCAAGTAACAACTTCAACAAGGTAACGACATAAAATCATAGCCATTGCTAGGTATGAACAACTCGAGTCGGATTTAGGTTTTAATTCACCCCGGAGATCGAGATTGGGTACTCAAGAACTACCACCATCGGAGTTAATCATGTGTTACCACCATCATTTTTCCACGATCCTAGCAACTGGAAGAGCTCGACCAGAAAATCGACCACCACCACTGCACGACCATACGCTCTGCATCAAGACATCATCCATATATTGCATCTCACTGCCAAAGGAAACCACCAAATATGGAGAAAGTAACCCTCATAAAGACCTTCCGATGATCATCGCAATCTGCAATGAGGGCACCATTGTAGGCGGGAGTGGTCACCGCATGGACCAACACCAACAGTGGAGAACCTCACTGTCGACTCTCACCTTGCTAGAGAGAGCCCTGCCTAGGCCAGTTGGTCCAGGAGCCGACAAGGCCAGATCAGGAGCCCTAAAGGCAGACTTGTCTGCTCACCAAGGACAAGGGCGTCGTAAACTGCCTAGCCGCAACACCCACAACCCTTGGCCCACCTCCATTGAAGTATCTAATGACCATCACCCAACACGTTTGCACTGGAGCAGCCGCCCTTGACCACCTGCGTGCAGCTCCGGCCGAGCTCGCATGATCTCCGCCCGGATGGGCCTAGCCATCGGATTGAAGAAGGAAATCAATTGAATAATAAAAATAGTATAAGCACTACTGCATTAAACAAATGATGATTAGACTTAATTACTTACCGTTATGCCAACTTGGCAAGATAAGGCTGGTCATAGTGGGGAGTATCATATACTCCCTCCGTCCCAAAATAAGTGTCTTGAGCTTAGTACAAATTTGTACTAGAGCTAGTACAAAGTTGAGGCACTTATTTTGGGACGGAGGGAGTACTAGATTAGTATCATAGTGCATAGTATCATAGATTAGTATCATAGGTGGTCTCATTTATTGCCATGCATGACACATAGTAGCATAACATTTATTATGATACGGTATCTACCGATGTTACTATAACCCCCTCCCTCTTCTTTAATTGTCTGCCACATAAGCATGTTTGTGAGTTTCAAGTGCATGATACCGGTTATGTTACCCCACTATGGCCAGCCTAGGTAATGCTTATACTGTTTTTAGTAATTAAGTCTAGTCATTATTTGTCGCATGGTGCAATAAACGTCTCAAATATTGTAGGCTTGCCCGAAAACGCGGGGTTGGTACATCTCATGGGATGGCCTCCTTTGATAGCACAAGAAGTTTCGAGGCCAACTGAGCAACAAACCCTACACTTCCTTCACAAACCAGACATGTTCCCTCTCGATAGCAAGAAACTACCTCGGAGATGGTGCAGTTTATAAGCAGCCTCCGGTCAGGCTTCTGTGAAATGTGCTCAAACTTTTACCACACCCTACATGGTCCATGTGATGACACCGTGCCAGGCCCCGAGGATTTTTGGCACCGTATGATTTTCCTTGGATTTAACTACTTGATTGGACATGCCACTAACGTACATTACCAACCCCTCGGTGCGGGGAATGCCCCTCCATCGGCTACACAAGACCCATGCATGTCTCAAAGACTCATATAGGATTTTCCAAACCACTTCTGGACATCATTTCATGTGCCAGATGTGAAGATCTGCAATTTCCTGCGCTGAAACCCTAAGGGTGCAGTAGACTAAGGCATAGCCTAGTGGTGGGAAGGGGTTGATGCCTTCCCACCCACCCAGGTTCAAGGCACGGTACTTGCAATTTGGGTTTGTTGCACCAATTATACTGTAGGGGGTTCCCTTACAGTCTTTCTGTCAAAAAAAAAACCCTAAGGGTGCAATAAATGTTTGAAATATTATAGGCGGACCCGTAAAATGTGGGGGACTGGTAGGTGCCATGTAATGGCCTCCTTTGAGAGCACAACTTTTGAGGCCAACAAAGTATAGGCCCCGCACTTCCTTCATAAACCGGATAAAGTGGAGGAGGTAGCCATGGAAGCGGTGGTGTGACAACAAGAAGAAAGCCTGAGAATGAGGAAGTGAAGTAGCACCTGTCGACATGAGGCACGAGGGGTTTAGAAAACCATGAGAGAGAAGGGAGCCCATCTGCTTAAATTAATTTTGCCTCCAGAGCCGGACGAGGAGCCTTCTGCTTAAAAGTTCAAACATGAGTTGTGAATAAGCATCTTCATTGGCTAGACTCAATGAAAACAACTAAATGTAAAAAAAACTAATTATTGTTATGCAATGAAACACAATACAAAAACAAAAGAAATACGCATTGAAACCACGCTTTGCCGGCAGCCATAATACGGACCCTCGGCAAAGGAGGCACTTGACACATTACCCATGGGCCATGTATTATTTGAAGTTTTTTTTAAATACATGTCGACATGCTTGTGGCAGAGCTCGGCAAGGCGCCACGGTGCCGTCAAACACAAACGAACATGACACATGGTAACTTACTGCTGTGTGTTCACTGTTTGGCTCATGGCATATATGTTCTTTGCCGAGTCTTTTGTCTTTGTCGTGTGCTTTCTAGCCATGTTTCGAGAAAGCCATCTGTTTTGCCTTGTTCTATGGTTTCTCGAGAGCCGCACTCGACGTATATCTATTTGACGAGTGCTAGAGGTTTGGCTCTTGGCTTAGAGCCAAACACTCGGCGTATGGTCAAATTCCGGTAGTGTGGGAAGAGGGTATCATACTTTACTCCTGAGCATCATCAAACGTATCCCTCTCACAGTACAAACTTCTCTGTGCCACAATTATCAACAATTTATTTTTTCTCACAAGTACCCGTCGTTTATACAGATATCTTTTAACAACATTAACCAATTAGGAACGGGGAGAACACGATGGTCGATTCGGTCTACATCAAGGCAGTCTCCTCTTAACAAGGAACACATATGTCTCCTCCTAAACGAAGAGCATCTCCAAACAATTCAGTGTACATACGCGTGTTCCAGTTATATTTACACCTCTCACGGTAGAGTTCCTCTTCGTGGCCCTCTTTTCCACACCGAAGTTAGCGTATCTGTTTCCGCCTAATCGGAAGGGCGTCTCTAGCATCTCCCTCCTGAAGTAATCCTTTCTATGTGGGTCCCAGTCCCATTGATGCCTCTCACGGAAGAGTTCCTCTTCATGCTCCTTCTTCCCACACCCAAGTTGCGCGTGGCTTGGGTGCAAAATCTTAGATTCATATGGACAAAGTGCGCAACTGCTTTTGAAGCGGCACAATGGCTTTTCTGCACAGAAAGAATTACAGAGGGGTAGAGAATTAGCTAGGAATAGACCGGAGTCAAATGCAGGAAACCACCACATTTCAGCCAAGGTTTGGAGAAAACACCCTTCTACGTTTTTGCTGCAGAAAACACTGATTTTTTTCTAATCTTTTGCATAAACCACCAAACCTTCTATTCGGGCATTTTAAGCACTATTATGACAGGTGGGACCCTGTCTTGTCGACGTGGCTAACGGCCGCGAGCTGACGCCGTGTAACGGCGCTACAGTGCCCACCGATGCCCCCCTAGGTCAAGACCGATCAAATCGGCACTTCTCCTGCATCTGGAAATTTCCCCACCATCCCCGCAACGGCGCGCTCTCATCTCTCTCTGTCTCGTTCATGGCAACAGCGAGCCCGGACGCCGGCGGCGTAGTGGATGGCGGAGGCGGCGACGACGCAGAAGGGTTGCTTGGCGGTGATGTCTACTATGCAACTTTATTCTTGTAGACATGTGTTGGGCCTCCCAGCGCAGAGTTTTGTAGGACAGTAGCAATTTTCCCTTAAGTGGATGACCTAAGGTTTATCAATCCGTGGGAGGCGTACAATGAAGATAATATCTCTCAAACAACCCTGCAACCAAATACAAGAAATCTTTTGTGCCTCCAACACACCCAATACAATGGAAAATTGTATAGGTGCACTAGTTCGGCGAAGAGATGGTGATAAAAGAGTAATATGGATAGTAGATATTGATTTTTGTAATATGAACAATAAAAAACAGCAAGGTAGCAAGTAACAAAATTGAGCACAAATGGTAAATGCTTGAAAATGAGGCCTAGGGTCCGTACTTTCGCTAGTGCAATCTCTCAACAATGCTAATATAATTGGATCATATAACCATCCCTCACGGGCGATGAAGAATCACTCCAAAGTTCTTATCTAGCGGAGAACATAAGAAGAAATTGTTTGTAGGGTACAAAACCACCTCAAAGCTATTTTTTTCGTTCGATCTATTCAAGAGTTCGTACTAAAATAACACAACGCTATTCTTTCCGTTCAATTTATCCAAGAGTTCGTACTAAAATAACACCATATGACACCCATCAACCAACTCTAATGTCACCTAGATACCCCAATGTCACCGCGAGTATCCGTGAGTTGATTATACGATAAGCATCAAACAATTTCAGATTCACAATACTCAATCCAACACAAAGAACCTTAAAGAGTGCCCTAAGATTTCTATCGGAGAAACAAAGACAAGAACGTGCATCAACCCCTATGTATAGATTACCCCAATGTCATCTCGGGAATCCGCGAGTTGAGTGCCAAAACATATATCAAGTGAATCAGTACGATACCCATTGTCACCACGAGTATTCATAGCAAGACATACATCAAGTGTTCTCAAATCCATAGAAGTATTCAATCCGATAAAATAAAATCTCAAAGGGCAACTGAATTCACAACAAGATAGAGAGGGGAAAACATCATATGATCCGACTATATTAACAAAGCCCGCGATACATCAAGATCGTGACATCTCAAGAATACGAGAGAGAGAGAGAGATTAAACACAAAGCTACTGGTACAAACCCTCGGCCTCGAGGGTGGACTACTCCCCCCTCATCATGGTGGCCACCGGGATGATGAAGATGGCCACCGGTGTTGATCTCCCCTTCCGGCAGGGTGCCGGAACGGGGTCTAAATTGGTTTCTCGTGTCTACAGAGCCTTGCGGTGGCGGAACTTCTGATCTAGGGTTACCCCGAGGTTTTTTTGAATATTTGGGAATTTACAGGGCGAAGAGGGGTGCGGGAGGCCACCGAGGTGGGCACAACCCACCAGGGCGCGCCTGGGCCTCCAGGCACGCCCTGGTGTCTTCTGCTTACCTCGGGCTCCCTCTTCAGTACTTCTTTGGCCCATTGGATGTCTTCTAATCCAAAAAAGATCCACAAAAAGTTTCACTGCGTTTGGACTCCGTTTGGTATTGATTTCCTGCGATGTAAAAAACATGCAGAAAACAGCAACTGGCACTGGGCACTATGTCAATAGGTTAGTACAAAAAAATGATATAAAATTCTTATAAAATGATTGTAAAACATCCAAGAATGATAATATAACAACATGGAACAATTAAAAATTATAGACAAATTGGAGACGTATCAGCATCCCCAAGCTTAATTCCTGCTCGTTCTCGAGTAGGTAAATGATAAAAACAAAATTTTTGATGTGGAATGCTGCCTAACATGTTCATCACATATTCTTTTCTTTATAGCATGGACATTTGGACTTTTTATATGGTTCAAAACAATAGTCTATTTTTGACATGAGACTTAAATATTCAAGCATATCAACAAGCAACCATGTCTTTCAAAATATCAACGCTAAAATAAGTTATCCCTAGCCCATTATGCTCAATCATTGATAAATTCATGAAACACACTTGCATATTAGCTACACCCAATGCTCAAGTACAGTCATAGTGCCCCTTAGTTGGTGCTTTATAAGAGAAGATGGAGACTCAAATTAAAAATAAAAATTGCATAAAGTAAAAGAAAGACCCTTCGCAGAGGGAAGTAGGGATTTGTAGAGGTGCCAGAGCTCAAAGCTTAAATTGAGAGATAAAAACATTTTGAGAGGCATACTTTTCCCGTCAACGAAAACGGCCGAGTAATTCCCAACACTTTCCATGCTAGATATATCACAGGTGGTTCCCAAACAAAAAATAAAGTTTATTCCTTTTTCGACCATTTCTTTCGCTTTCCATGGCTAGCCGTATCCACGGGTGCCCTCCATACCAACACTTTCTAAGGAATTTATTATTTGACAACATAAAGTAAATTTCTTTTTCATTTCGGGCCTGGGCATCCCTAATACCTTTGCCGTACTCTCGTGCAATGACAAGTGAATAAACACTCATCTTGAGAATAACACATCTAGCATGGAAAATATTGGTCACCCCCTGTCCTTTCATGAGCGGTACGAGCACACAAAAAAGAAATTTATTTTGAAAATTAGGGATGGCACATACAAATTTGCTTAGAACAACACGGGAATACCGCATATAGGTAGGTATGGTGGACTCATGTGGCAAAACTAAGTTTAAGAATTTTGGATGCACAAGTAGTAATCATACTTAGTGCAAATGAAGGCTAGCAAAAGATTGAGAAGCGCCCAACCAAGAAATGAAAAATCTCATAAGCGAGCATTGAGCATAATTAACACCGAATAATGCACCACAAGTAGGATGTAATTTCATTGCATAACTATTGACTTTCGTTCTTGCATAGAGAATCACAAATCTTAACATCAATATTCTTACTAAAGCATAATTACTCATCAACATGACTCACATATCACTATAGTCATATCTCAAAATTATTACAAAGAATCAAGTTTATTTTGTCCAATGATCTTCATGCAAGTCTTTATTATATCCTTCTTGAATATCTATCACTTTGGGACTAATTTCATATGTTGCTTTTGATAGGCTCAAAACAAATTTGAGTGAATAACATGAGCATAAAAGTTCTCTTCTCTCAAAATAATATAAGTGAAGCATGGGAGAATTGACAAACTACTCCAAAAAGATATAAGTGAAGATCAAATCAGTAGTTAAGTAAATGGGTAGCTATTTGAAGACTCTCTCTTATTTACAAGTTTCAGATCTAAGTATTTTATTAAAACAACAAGGAAAACAAAATAAAATGAAATTCTAAGAATAGCACAACTCATGTGAAGAAGCAAAAACCTAGGCTCAACCGATACTAACCGATAATTGTTGAAGAACAAAGCTGGGATGCCTACCGGGGCATCCCCAAGCTTAGATGCTTGAGACTTCTTGGAATATTAACTTGGGATGCCTTGGGCATCCCCAAGCTTCAGCTTTTGTGTCTGCTTAATTCCTCTCATATCACGGTTTACCTAATACTGAAACTTCATCCACACAAAACTCAACAAAAACTCCTGAGATACGTTAGTATAAATCAATGCAAAACCTTATCATTCTCTACTGTAGAAAATCACTAAAATTATTATTTAACATTGAATACTAAATGCATCTGTATATTTAATACTCCTATCCTCAAATAGAATCATTAAACAAGAAAACATTTGCATACAATGCAAACATAACAGCAATCTGTCTAAACAGAACAATCTGTAAAGGATGCAAGAGGATCCATACTTATTGAACTTGAAAAATTCTGAAAATTTAACACACTGTAGAAAATTTATCAGATCTTATTATGCAAAAAGTTTCAACATTTTATCACATTCTGACTTTTCTGGGTAAATTTTGCAACAGTGATAAACTTTCTGTTTTGAAACAGCAACTCATATACTTGCAAAATAAGCATGACAAAGGCTACCCTTGCCCCTTTTATTGAAATAAAAGATGAAAAATATTATTATAAATAACAGAAAGCAAATGCTAACAAAATAAATTGACGCTCCAAGTAAAAAACATATCATGTGACGAATGAAAACATAGCTCCAAGTGAGGTTACCGATAATGTTGGAGACGAAAGAGGGGATGCCTTCCGAGGCATCCGCAAGCTTAGTTGCTTGGATCTTTCTTGAATATTACCTTGGGGGTGCCTTGGGAATTCCCAAGCTTAGGGTCTTGTCACTCCTATTCTCCTCATATCGACATCTCACCCAAAACTTGAAAACCTCAATCACACAAAACTTAACGGAACTTCATGAGATAGGTTAGTATGATAAAGAGCAAACTATTTCACTTTGGTACTGTCAAAGACAAGATTCATAATTATTTCCACACAATGCCTACTATATCACATAATTTCCAAAATTTATATTGAGCAATATAAGCCATAGAAACTAGGAAACAAGCAAACTGTGCATTGAAAACAAAATATGTCAAAAACAGAACAATCTGTAGTAATCTGTACTCCAACTATACTTATGCTACTCCAAAAATTCTGAAAATTTGGACAACATAGGGAATTTGTATATCTATCACCTGTAAAATTTCAGATCAAAATCACGTTCCAGTGAATTTTGAAAATTCCTGGAATGAGCGCAAAAGTTTCTGTTTTTGCACAGATTCAAGTCAACTATCATCCATACTATCCCAAAGGCTTTACTTGGCACTTTATTGAAACAAAAGCAATAAAACATGACTACTACATTAGCATAATCATGTGAACACATAAAACAGTAGGTAAAAGTTTTGGGTTGTCTCCCAACAAGCGCTTTTCTTTAATGCCTTTTAGCTAGGCATGATGATTTCAATGATGCTCGCATAAAAGATAAGAATTGAAACATGAAGAGAGCATCATGAAGCATATGACTAGCACATTTAAGTCTAACCCACTTCCTATGCATAGGGATTTTGTGAGCAAACAACTTATGGGAACAAGAATCAACTAGCATAGGAAGGCAAACAAGCATAACTTTAAAACTTTCAACACATAGAGAGGAAACTTGATATTATTGCAATTCCTACAAGCATAAGTTCCTCCCTCATAATAATTTTCAGTAGCATCATGAATGAATTCAACAATATAACTATCACATAAATCATTCTTTTCATGATACATAAGCATAGAAATTTTGTTACTCTCCACATAAGCAAATTTATTCTCATGAATAGTAGTGGGACCAACTCAACAAAATAAATATCATGGGATTGAAAATTAAAATCTCGATGACAAGTTTCATGGTTATCATTATTCTTTATAGCATATATGTCATTACCATAATCATCATAGATAGCAACTTTGTTGTCATAATCAATTGAAACCTCTTCCAAAATAGTGGATTCGTCACTAAATAAAGTCATGACCTCTCCAAATCCACTTTCATCATTGTGATAAGATTCAACACCCTCTAAAATAGTGGGATCATTATCTAGAGTTGACACTCTTCGAAACCCACATTCATCATTGCAATCTTCATAAATAGGAGGCATGCAATCATTATAACAAATTTGCACATCAAATCTTGGGGGACTAAAAATATCATCTTCATCAAATATAGCATCCCACAACTTATGGCTTTGCATATTGTTAGCATCATGGATATTCAAAGAGTTCATACCAACAACATTGCAATCATGCTCATCATTCAAATATTTTTTGCCAAACATTTATAGAATTATTCTTTTATCAATTGAGCACAATTTTCCTTTCCATCATTTTCACGAAAGACATTATAAAGATGAACAATATGATGCAACCTCAATTCCATTTTTTTGTAGTTTTCTTTTTATAAACAAAATTACTGATAAAACAAGAAACTAAAAGATTCTATTGCAAGATCTAAAGATATACCTTCATGCACTCACCTCCCCGGCAGCGGCGCCAGAAAAGAGCTTGATGTCTACTATGCAACTTTATTCTTGTAGACACGTGTTGGGCCTCCAAGCGCAGAGTTTTGTAGGACAGTAGCAATTTTCCCTCAAGTGGATGACCTAAGGTTTATCAATCCGTGGGAGGCATAGGATGAATATAGTCTCTCTCAAACAACCCTGCAACCAAATACAAGAAATCTCTTGTGTCCCCAACACACCCAATACAATGGCAAATTGTATAGGTGCATTAGTTCGGTGAGGAGATGGTGATAAAAGTGTAATATGGATAGTAGATACATTGCTTTTTGTAATAGGAACAATAAAAACAACAAGGTAGCAAGTAACAAAAGTGAGCACAAACGGTATTCCAATGCTTGAAAATGAGGCCTAGGGTCCGTACTTTCGCTAGTGCAATCTCTCAACAATGCTAATGTAACTGGATCATATAACCATCCCTCACGTGCGATGAAGAAACACTCCAAAGTTCTTCTGGCGGAGAACATAAGAAGAAATTGTTTGTAGGGTATGAAACCACCTCAAAGCTATTCTTTCCGTTCCATCTATTCAAGAGTTCATACTAAAATAACAAAAGCTATTGTTTCCATTTGATCTATCCAAGAGTTAGTACTAAAATAACACCATATGACACACATCAACCAACTCTAATGTCACCTAGATACCCCAATGTCACCGCGAGTATCCGTGAGTTGATTATACGATAAGCATCAAACAATTTCAGATTCACAATACTCAATCCAACACAAAGAACATCAAAGAGTGCCCCAAGATTTCTACTGGAGAAACAAAGACAACAACGTGCATCAACCCCTATGCATAGATTACCCCAATGTCATCTCGGGAATACGCGAGTGGAGTGCCAAAACATATATCAAGTGAATCAATACGATACCCCATTATCACCACGGGTATTCATAGAAAGACATACATCAAGTGTTCTCAAATCCATAAAAGTATTCAATCTGATCAAACGAAATCTCAAAGGGAAAACTCAATCCACAACAAGATAGAGAGGGGAAAACATCATATGGTCCGACTATATTAACAAAGCCCGCGATACATCAAGATCGTGAGATCTCAAGAACACGAGAGAGAGAGAGATTAAATACATAGCTACTGGTACAAACCCCCAGCACCGAGGGTGGACTACTCCCCCCTCATCATGGTGGCCACCGGGATGATGAAGATGGCCACCGGTGATGATCTCCCCTTTCGGGAGGGTGCCGGAACGGGGTCTAGATTGGTTTCTCGTGGCTACAGAGCCTTGCGGTGGAGAAACTTCTAATCTAGGGTTACCCCGAGGGTTTTTGGAATATTTGGGAATTTATAGGGCGAAAAGGGGGTGCAGGAGGCCACCGAGGTGGGCACAACCCACCAGGGCGCCTCTGGGCCTCCGGGTGCGCCCTGATGTCTTGTGCTCACCTCGGGCTCCCTCTTCGGTACTTCTTTGACCCACTGGATGTCTTCTGGTCCAAAAAAAAATCCACAAAAAGTTTCTCTGTGTTTGGACTCCGTTTGGTATTGATTTCCTGTGATGTAAAAAACATGCAGAAGACAGCAACCGGCACTGGGCACTATTGTAATAGGTTAGTAACAAAAAATTATATAAAATGCTTATAAAATGATTGTAAAACATCCAAGAATGATAATATAACAGCATGGAACAATAAAAAAATGATAGATACGTTCGAGATGTATCAGGCGCTGGAGATCCAAAGCCACCCAAGGAGGTCTGCGGGAGCTCTAACCCTAGCCAGGCCCCGCGGAGCAGACCACCGCCCCCCTTGCTGGAGTACCGTGCCGCCGGTGCTCTCGCCCGCGCTGTGCAGGCTACTTCGATGGGGAGCCACCACTGGGCATCTGCATTTGGCGGTGTGGAGTAAGATATCTCCTCTGTTCCCCCACCCCCTCATTTTCTGTCGATTCCATAGTTAGGGTTAGGTGTGTAAATCAAAATTTGTTCTTTTGCCTAGTACTAATTGTTCATCTACACTGTAAATTAGATTGTAGTGATATTACAATGCTCTACTCCAATGCTCTGTTAAGGAGAGAATATAGTGATACTTTTATAAATTTTTAGGTTAGTAGTCAGTGCTATTAGCAAGCTCTATTTAGTAGACAAATAGCTATGCACTTTTTTAGTATCCATTTAGAGATTATTTAAATTGCTATGCACTATTTATGTAGTTGACAGTGCTAATTTTATTGCATAATTTAGTACAAAGTGTACTCATATTTTCAGTGTATTCAAATTGGCACTATGATGTTTGGGTTACTATGCACTGTTTATTTAGTACACATTAGGGTCACAATTTGCTCTTATTTAAATTGGCATGCACTGTATATTTAAATTGGTCATTTTTATTGTTTATAGTTAGTACTATACTGTATAATTAATAAGTACAAGTATTGTTCCTTTTTGTAGCTTGTCTGATGATGTTTGGGAAGTTAGATTGCACTTTCATGATAGGGGTAACTTGGAAAGGACTGTGTGTGTTTCAGACATCACTTTTTACAATCTGTTAACACTCATAGAGACAGCAGGATATGGAAGTAAAGACTACATGTATTATGTGAGGGATGCTGGGTTGGGAGTGGCTGGCTTGGAGGAGATATGTGATGATGACAAGGTGGATGAGATGCTGGAACACATTGCCAATAAAGATCAAAACATAGTAAACCTGACAATAGTTAGGGGTAGTGAGCCCAGACCCACATATATAAATAGAGGTTATGTTTGTGATCAGCAAGTTCCTATAGCCAATGTTGGAGAGAGCATTGTATATGAGGTGAATGATGTTGGGGTGGTGTACTAGTCACCATCAAAAGGATCAAAAAGAGATGCAGTAGTTGAGGAGCCTGAACCAATCCAGTTTTTCTCCACACAGCAGAGCCACAATGTTGATATGGAGCAAGACAATGAAGCAGATGCTGATATGGAGCAAGGCAATGAAGCAGATATTGATATGGAGCAAGGCAATGAAGTAGATGTTGATATGGAGGAAGGCAATGGAGCAGATGTTGACATGGATGATCGAACAGTTTGAGGATGTTTGGGTACCATCATCTGATGAGGATCGAGATCCTGGTGATTTGAAGGAGGAGGAAGATGATGGGGCTGTACCCCTAGCATTTGTGCTTGGCAGTAAGACTAGGGCTAAAAACCCAAACCAAGGGTATGGTATCATGAGGATAGAGAGAGCCTAGAGCTGCAGTTGGTTAAGAAGCTTTGCTTTGATAATGTGTACCAATTTAGAAGGGCACTTCTCACATTCCACATAGCACAGAACAGAAACTATCAGTTTCATAGGAACTGCAATGACAGAATTATAGCTGTGTGCACACATGAAGACCGCCCTTTCTACATTGCAGCTTCTGTGGTGGGAAAAGAGAAAACTTTCTGCATTAGGAAAACAAATTTGCTCCACACATGTCCAGCTGTAGCAGAGAGCACCAAGGTGACTACAAAGTGGGTTACACATGAAGTTTTAGAAGCAATAAGAACATACCTTAACACACCAATAAGTACAATAATGCAAAATCTGAAGAGCAACTATGGATTTGAGATCAGCACTCATATGGCCTACAAGGCTAAGAACAATGCTATTAAGGTGGTGCAAGGAGATCAGAGGGGGCAATACACCAAGATCAGGGATTACTTGCAGGCTGTGTTAGACACCAATCCAGGTAGTAGGTGCATTGTCACTACCAAGTTCCTAAAAGACCATCCAAGCATCAATCCAAGGTTCCATGGCTTGTTCATATGTTTGAATGCTTGCAAGGAAGGATTTCTGAATGGATGCAGACCATTCATAGGTGACTACTAAACTGTGTTATATATGACATAAATGTGGTGCACCCTTAGTACTACATACTTTGTTTATAACATATCTTGTGTGCCATTGCAGGCGTGGATGGATGTTCATCAAGCTCTCTACTGGCCAACAAATCCTTGCTGCCATAGGAAGGGATGGGAATAATAACATCTATCCCATTTCCTTTGGAGTTGTGGACAAAGAAGACACAAAGAGTTGGACTTGGTTTCTGACAGAACTGAAGGTAGCTATTGGTGGAGAATCAGGGAGACTTGGTTTTTACACCATAATCTCTGATAGACAGAAGGTATTATCTTTGTTATTACTCATATTAGTAATTGATATTAGTAGTCATAGTAATAATTGCTTACTAGTAGTTCATAGAATTTGCTTAGTATTAGTTAATATTCATTGCTCATTACTAGTTGATATAAGTAGTTCATAGTAATTGCTAGAAGCAGTTAATATTCATTACTTATTAGTAAGTTTGGTCATTTTTCCAAATAGGGTCTTCTGAGAGTTGTGAGCCAACTTTTCCCCAATTGCCCCCAAAGATTCTGCCTTAGACACATCTACCAAAACTTCCAAAATGCTGGTTTTAGGGGGTCAGAATTAAAGAAGTACATGGATAAGGCAAGTTACTCCTATACTGAACATGGCCATCTTGCTGCAATGGATGCTCTTAAAGTAGAGTGTAAGGCTTCCTGGTCTTGGTTAAATAAAATTCCTAGACATGCTTGGGCTAGATATGCCATGGACTTCAATTGCAAAACTGACCTAGTTGTCAACAATATTAGTGAGGTGTTCAACAAGATGATATTAGATGTGAGGGGTAAACCAATAAAGACAATGGTAGATGGAATCAGGACTAAGTTGATGGTCAGGTTCAATACAAATAGGAGTAAGACACAGTTAGCCAAGTGGGAAATATGCCCAACATATGCTAAGTTACTTGAAGAAGCAAAGAAACACTCTAGGAACTGTCAAGCATTGATGGCTGGGCCAAATATTTACCAAGTGACAAGCAATGAGAATACCTATGCAGTTAACTTGCAGCACATGACATGTGGGTGCAGAAAATGGGATATGACTGCAGTGCCATGCAATCATGCAGTCTCTGCTATTACCAAAGCCAAATTAAGGCCTGAAGATTTTGTGCATGACTACTTCAAAAAGCCTATGTATCTGGCAGCATGCAGTCCCATCATATTTCCTATAACTAGACCTGACCTCTGGCCTAAGACCAAAACTAGAGACATAGAACCCCTAGTTTTCAAGGATAAACCAGGGAAGAAGCAAACAAAAAGGAGAAGGAGCCAGTTTGAGCCACCAACACCTAAAGATACATCTAGGATGGCATCAATTACATGCAGCAATTGCAATCTTGTGGGTCACAGATACACATCTTGCCATAAAACCCTTAAGCCAGGTCTAGCAATGAGAAAGAACAAGCATGAGGTTAGTCTCTGTTGCCATACTTGGTGCCATCTATTTCTGTTTTGTAACACTTGAATGTATTAACTTGCTACCATTTTAAAATGCAGTCAAACAGGACAGAGGAGGGTACCACATCTACTACTGCAGGTTCATCTATTGCAGCTCCAGCAAGGAGGGCATCTACTACACAAGCAAGCAGGGCACTACCAGGGGCAAGCAACTCAGCAGCTCCAGTAAGTAGGCCAAGCAGCTCAGCAGCTCCAGCAAGCAGGCCAAGCAGCTCAGCAGCTCCAGCAAGCAGGCCAAGCAGCTCAGCAGCTCCAGCTAGGAGGCCAAGTAGCTTAGCTGCAGCAACAAGGAATGCCTTCTTGCCACCAAGATAGAGGAAGAAACCATCAAGGCCGAAGGATTACTTTTATGCATCAGGGAGCTAATGTGCTTTGGCAAAACTGTTAATTGCTATGATCTATTTTGGGAACAACTTATGCTGGCTTGATGTTATGGTACTGTAATAACTGCTTTTATGCTCTTGCTCTTATGAGAATTATGCACTATGATGTTGTTCTTGCTGTTATCATGTTCTTGCTGTTACCATGTTCAATTTGATGATCCATATGATGGTCTTGCTGCTATCATGTTCAATTTGATGATCCATATGATGGTCTTGCTGTTATCATGTTCAATTTGATGATCCATATGATGGGCTTGCTGTTATGATAATCTTGTTGTTAAGATTGTTCAATTTGATGATGCATATGATGGTCTTCATGTTATGAGGGTCAAGGTACCCCTAGGGCAATTTTGTCGATGAATCGATCAAATGAGGGCCAAGTTACCCCTAGGGCCATTTTGTCGATGAATCAATGAAATGAGGGTCAAGTTACCCCTAGGGCCATTTTGTCGATGAATCAATGAAATGAGGGTCAAGGTACCCCTAGGGCCACTCTGTCGATGAATCGATGAAATAAGGGTCAAGTTATCCCTAGGCCCATTTTGTCGATGAATCGATGAAATGAGGGTCAAGGTACCCCTAGGGCCATTTTGTCGATGAATCGATGAAATGAGGGTCAAGCTACCCCTAGGGCCATTTTGTTGATGAATCGATGAAATGAGGGTCAAGTTACCCCTAGGGCCATTTTGTCGATGAATCGATGAAATGAGGGTCAAGTTACCCCTAGGGCCATTTTGTCGATGAATTGATGAAATGAGGGTCAAGTTACCCCTAGGGCCATTTTGTCGATGAATCGATGAAATGAGGGTCAGGGTACCCCTAGGGCCATTTTGTCGATGAATCAATGAAATGAGGTTCAAGTTACCCCTAGGCCCATTTTGTCGATGAATCGATGAAATGGGGGTCAAACTGGATCCAACACCATTGATAACAAAATACTAAGTTAAATTACTTGGTTCACAAATTCAAACTAAAATACTGATTGGATGATTATCATCTACATTAAATCATCTACACCATATAAAACCAAATTGTACTAAGCACATAAACGATATTACATCAAATTTGACTCACATTCATAAAGGTTCATCAAGGTTGGATCCAACACAATGGATCACAACATACATACTTAAATTACTGGGTTCACAAATTCAAACTAAAGTGCTAAATAGATGATTATCATCTACATTACAACACTGTTGGATCCAACACCTTGGATCACAAAATACATAGTTCAAGTAGTTGGTTCACAAATTCATACTAAAGTATTGCATAGAATATTATCATCTACATACACATAGATGATTATCATACTAGAAGACACCCTACTCATCTAAGATGGCCTTCACCCCCTGAAGCTTCAGCTTTATGTTCTCCTCAGACTTTTGAAGCTCAGAAATGTGATGCTGCAATTTAAGCCTCTCTTTTGTTAGCCTTTCCTTCTTCAAATGATTGAACTTCAAGTTCCTTATCACATTGGCTTGAGCACATGTCAGGTTCTTTAGAGTATCATACTTCTGCAGCAGCTTCATCTTCTCCTCCTCTTTCTTTGACAGCTCCGCCTTCAAGTTGCCCACTATAGCTTCTAGCTCAGCAATCTTCACATCAACATATTCCTTCTGCTCCTTCTAATTGTTTAACTCCACACCCCTCTGCTATTGGGCATCCAAGAGAGAATTCACATCAGCATACAAACTGTCATAGTTCTCCTGTACTTTCTTCTTCTCCTCCTCTTTCTTTGACAACTCTTCCTTCAAGTTGCCCACTACAGTTTCTAGCTCTGCAATCTTCACACCAATACATTCCTTCTGCTCCTTTTGATTGTTCAACTCCAAACCCCTCTGCTGTTGGGCATCCAAGAGAGCATTCACATCAGCATACAAACTGTCATAATTCTCCCGTAGTTTCTTCTTCTCTTCTGTCAGGTTGTGAATAGCAAAGGAACTCTCTAGATTGTCATTGGTCCTAGCTGACTTGATCTCCTCATACATATCCCATAACTTGGCCAATGCCTTCTCCATTGAGTCTGGCCATTCAAAATCAATCCATTGAACTACTCCACAGATTATGCCTTCCTGTATAATAAACAACAAAACAATAAAGAATTATCTAAGTGAGTAGGATAAAGATCAGTGTTAAGTGCCATACTCCACAGTATTTTCAAGATCATCAAACCAACAGGTTCAGGTATCTAATATGTCCAGCAAACAAATCATATAGCAGACAAATAAACAATGGCCAATGTTAAGCAAGTCATTAAGCACTGATCATAATAAACAATGACTACCATCCACTGCTGAGAACACACTCCAACACAGTGGCTATAACAAATTAAACAAAGACAAAGCACTTAACCAAGCTTAACAACTTGATAAACAAAGGAGTAAGCACTGACCACAATAAACAATGTCTATCATCCACTGATGACAAGGCATGTCAGACCAAGCTAAACAAAGACCAAGCTAAACAAAGCTTAACAACTTGATAAACAAAGCATTAAGCAATGAACACCTTCCTTTACAAAGCATCATACCTTCTTAGCACATCCAAGAAACCTCCTGCCGGTGTGCATCCCTTCAAATGCAACAAAGCGCTTGGCCGGCTCGCCGTGTTCGCACAAAACATTCACATCTGCGTCAGTGCCATTGAAATTCCGATCATGCATCGTAGCTGAAGCTGCGGGAGCAAGCAAAGAGAAACCTAGGTTCAGATCGGGCTCATTCACAAAATCCCCAATTCACTAACCCTAACCCTAGCTCTAGCAAACTGACCTCGATGATGCCATCGCAGGAGGAGGAGATGTTCATCACGGAATCCTCACTAGTCGCTCCACGACACCATGGCCACGGGGGCGTAGCAGAACGGCGGTCGGCGGTGTGCCGGCGTCGGGGGAGAAGAACAGAGGAGTGAGTGGAGGAGAACAGAGTGACGAGAGGAGAGGGCGAGGCAGAGGAGAGAGCTGGACCTAGCGGGGGCGTCTGTGGGCACTGTAGCGCCGTTACACGGCTTCAGCTCGCGGCCGTTAGCCACGTCGACGAGACAGGGTCCCACCTGTCATAATAGTGCTTAAAATGCCCGAACAGAAGGTTTGGTGGTTTTTGCAAAAGATTAGAAAAAATCAGTGTTTTCTGCAGCAAAAACGTAGAAGAGTGTTTTCTCCAAACCCCGGCTGAAATGTGGTGGTTTTCTGCAATTCACTCAATGGACCGAGTTGCGTAGCGTGAGAGATAATAGAACCATCATGCACGTACTTAAGGTGGTGCATGATTTGATGATAAGTCTGCATGGGCACTGGACGAAGCGTAGCTCAGCAAAGAACCTCTGCTCGTCGCCATCTTCCTTGCGGCGGGCGGAGAAGTTGAGGTGGTACCAGATATCTTCCCTGAAACCAGTGCAGGCAACCTTGGGCTGGTCAGGAAACCAGAACTCGGCATCCTGCATGCATATATAGATATAAGACATGGATCTCAAACAAGCATATAACTAACTAACTAAAGCAGTACTGGATGTATATGCAAGGATGGATCGAGATGGAGAGAAGACTGGGAGTAGTATTGTATGTACCGGGTGCTTGGAGTTGTAATGTTTGAGGGCATAGAGGGCGAGACGGAGACGGCAAATGTGGAAGTTGTCAAACTCTCTGCCGTCAAAACAAACAATTAATAATAATAATTAAACAAAACAAAACAGGGATTCAACGCAATCGATGGAACAAATGTCTTGTCTTGAAAATAAGAAGAAACAAGAAGGTAAAAGTTTTCATGAGGTTTTTTTTTGCGGGGTAAAAAAGTTTTCATGAGATTTGGGTCACGTACGTACCTACTCTGGTGTGCAAGGGTACGACCTCCATCCATGCCACAGCAAACCAAACCATGGTTTTTACTGGATAGAAACTTCTTTTCTATACAACGCAATGATATACTAAACTAAAACGGTTGGCTAGCACGGCGGCGGGCGGTGGGTAGTATAGGGCCGACGACGGCGGCGGAACCACGCGGGGATGAGCGGCGGCCTGCCCCCGATCGAGAATAGAATGGGAGTGTCAGCTAGGGTTCGGCAGGTTTATATACCACAAAGATTGCCGAGTGCCTTTCGTCGGGGATCTTGGCAAAAGCTGCCCACCGTCACAGGGCCGTCAACTGCAAACGGCCGTGCCACGTGGTTCTTGTTTGCCGGGTGCCTTCTGCAGGGCTCTCGGCACACCGTGCATAAGCCGAGTGCCTTTATGTTTGCCGAGTTTCTTATAGGCGGGGCTAGGCAGAGATACCCATGTGCCGTGCCCTAGTGTGTGCTGAGAACCATACCCGGCTTAGATGTCTTTTGCCGTGATCCCGTGTTCTCGCACTCGGCAAATAGAAAAGAACTCGGCAACAATGATTTTTCCAGTAGTGATGGCAGTTAATAAAACTGCCCACATCATTGAAATTTACAACTTGGAATTGTGCAATCCGGTGGTATGCTCTACTCCATCCATGATTGCCAATTTTCTATAATGGTACATGTTTCGTACAAATAATTGGTTTATTTCCTTAATGATCCAGGAAACTAAACACGTGTGACAAATGAGGAGAAAAAACTACATAAATGATGGTCAATCTAGCCTATACCGAAGCCCGTCTCCTCCTAACAAGAAGGGTGTCTTCAGCATGTCGCTCCGGGTGAAGAATTCCTGCTTTTGCCCATTCCATGAACACCTCTCGCGGAAAATTTCCTTTTCGTGCCCATCTTTTCCGCATCTGAGTTCCACATCATTTGGATGTAAAATCTTGGATTCAACTTGACACAATGCGCAGCTGCTTCTGAAGTAGTCCAACGGCTCTTCTGTCAAAAAAGAGAAAAGAATATATATAGAGAGAGAATTAGCTATGATCATATTCATATCTACTGGGTTGCACACATGTACCAAGGCAGGTCGTCGGAAGACTAATAGAACCAATGACGCGCGTACCTAAGATGGTGCATGTCTCGACGATAAGATTGCGAGAGCACCGGTCGTAGCGTAGCTCAGCAAAGAAGTTGTGCTCATCGCCGTGCTCTGTGTGGCAAGCTGAGAAGTTGACGTGGTACCAGAGGTCTTCCCTAAAACCAACGCAGGCGGCCTTGAAATGTGCGGTCGGCTGATCAGGATACACGAAACCAACGCAGGCCGTGATGGGCAGACCAGGAAGCCGGAACTCGGCACCCTGCATGTACAATATCGATCATAGACGAACAAGGATAACTTAGTAAGATGGAGAATGAGAGAAGAGGCCAGTTGGTAGCTTTGAGGTTCAGTATTGCGTACCGAGTGGTAGGAGTTGTAATGTTGGAGGGCCCAGTCAGCAAGATCACGGATGCAGTACGCGTCCAGTTCTCTGTCATCAAACAATCAAATCAAACAAAACGAAACAGGAATTCATGGTTAAATTCCAGGGAGTAGCAAGGAAGGTATTGAATACATACTCTTGGGTGTGATGGTTCACAGCACGCCCGCTGTCCATTAGTTGTTGAAGGCGAGCTACAAAGTCTTCGTCGTCATCGCCGGCGACGTTAGGGGAAGAGAACCAGGATCCCATGGATCAATCGATCGACCTTCCTGCCCTCCTCTGCGTCGTGTCCTCGATGGGTGTCGAGGTCGACCGAATCCTCCCCGCCCGCCTCTGCGTCGTGTCGTCGATGGGTGTCGAGATCGATCGATCTCCCAGCTCTCCTCTGCGTCGCCGATAGGTCTCGTGATCAATTGATCTTCCTGCTGTCCTCTGCGTCTTCGATAGCTCTTGTGATTGATCGATCGCCCAATGGATATATATGTTGGTGTCGATTGGGATTCTAATCGGAGACGCCTCCTCGTTTTTTTGAATAACCGTCCTCAGTTATTACTTGTTTCAATCAACCAGTAGCGAGTAGCGCAGCCGCCCGCAAAAAGAAACCCCTACAAATTATAGTCGTATGTCCGATTATCTGCTAAGCGTCGGACTGGTTTCCTCCCCTAGATTCATTTTCGGAACTACTGTGCGTACGATTTTACTATGTAATCGGACAAGCAAGAGTCGTACGCATAACAAGACTCATTCATTGTGCATCTCACGGTGGAGAGAGCTTCAACGATGCCGTTTCTAACAACCTAAATTTGTTTTGGTCCTAAGGGCATCTCCAAGACAGACTCGCAAATCATCCGCATTCGTCCATACCGCGGAAACTATTCAACGTGAGCATGTATTGGTCCGCGGTGTGCTCTGGACGCGTTTTCTCTCGCAAACCGGAGACAAATGCGGGGAGGTTCGCGGGAGTCTGGACACCTGACACATAGGACTCCGACACCACTGACCCACCCAAAACCCTTTCTAGACCCTGCGCCTCCATCCTCTTCATTTTCTCTCCTTCCTTTTTTCTTTCTTGCCTTCGTCGTCGTTCCACCACCCCGCCCACCATGCCACACCCCTGCCGGACTCTACGTCTCCGTCACCTCCATCGTTCCAGCGGGGCTCAACCCCGCTTCTCCTCCGTCGCCGTTCAACCCGTCCTCTGATACGTCTCCAACGTATTTATAATTTATGAAGTATTCATGCCATGTTTACAATAATTTTATATGGTTTTGGTATGATTTCATTAGAACTAACCCGGACTGATGCTGTTTTCATCAGAACTACCATGGTGTCATTTTTTGTGCTAAAAATTTACGGTGATCATTTATGGACTAGAAGAGACCCACGGAGCACCGGAGCTGTGCCAGGAGGTGATCGAGGAGGCCACAAGCCAGGGGGCGCGCCCACCCCTCCAGGGTGTGCCCCTAGGGCTTGTGGGTCCCTCGGGTGTCCCCCTGACTTGTTTCCAACGTCAAATACTCTTATATATACATAATCCTCCGAAAAGAACCCTAGATATACAGTGCCTCTGTAGCCATGAAAAACCAATCAGGAGCCTGTTCCAGCACCCTGCCGGAGGGGGAAACCATCACCGGAGGCCATCTTCATCATCCCGGCGGTCTCCATGACGAGGAGGGAGTAGTTCACCCTCGGGGCTGAGGGTATGTACCAGTAGCTATGTGTCTGATCTCTCTCTCTCTCTCTCTTGCTCTCTCTCTCTCTCTCTCGCTCTCTCTCTCGTGTTCTTGATTTGCCACGATCTTGATGTACCCCGAGCTTTGTTACTATAGTTGGATCATATGGTGTTTCTCCCTCTCTATCTTCTTGTGATGAATTGAGTTTTACCTTTGATGTTTCACTATTATCGGATTGAATACTTTTATGGATTTGAGAACACTTGATGTATGTCTACCCATGGTGACAATGGGGTGTTCTATTGATTCACTTGATGTATGTTTTGGCACTCAATCTCGCGGATTCCCGAGGTGACATTGGGGTAATCTATGCATAGGGGTTGATGTTTTCGTCCTTGTTTCTCTGGTAGAAATCTTGGGGCACTTTCTGAAGTTCTTTGTGTTGGATTGAATATTGTGAATCTGAAGTTGTTTGATGCATATCTTATAATTGACCCACAGATACTTGAGGTGATATTGGAGTATCTGGGTGACATTAGGGTTGATTGATGTGTATCATATGGTGTTATTTTACTACGAACTCTAGGGTTGTTTGTGACACATATAGGAATAGCTCATTGGATTGATCGGAAACAATAACTTTGAGGTGGTTTTGTACTCTGCAAGTAATTTCATCTTATATTCTCCGCGATAGGAAATTTTGAGTGACTTTTTGTTGCACGTGGAGAGAGCTTCAACGATGCCGTTTCTAACAACCTAAAAAAATTTGGTCGTTAGGGCTTCTCTAAGGCGGACCCGCAAACCGTCCGCATCCGTCCAGACCGCGATAACTATTCAACGAGGGCCTGTATCGGCTCGCGGTGTGGTCCAGATGAGTTTTATCCCGCAAACCGGAGACAAACGTGGCGAGGTTTGCGGGAGTCCAAACACCATACACGTAGGACTCCGATACCCCCGGCCCACCCAAAATCCTTTCTGGACCTCGCGCCTCCATCCTCTTCATTCTCTCCTTCCTTCTTTCTCTCCTGCCTTCGTCGTCGCTCCACCACCCGGGCCACCACGCCACACCCCTGCCGGAACTCTATGTCTTCGTCACCTCCATCGTTCCAGCCGGGCTCCACCCCGCTTCTCCTCCGTCGTCGTTCAACCCCTATCCTCCAACGTCCCACCAGGTATCTTTGAACTAGTGTTATACTAACCAGGCCTTGCAACTGTTCGATGAATTTCTGGAGCTAAAACCAATTTTCTCTTCTTCTTTCTAGCAATGGATTTCAATTTGGAATACATATACGAGAACTATGTTGAGTCGTCCGATGGCTTCCGACAAGGAGGAGCACTCAGATGAGACGGCGACGATGTTGACGGTCCTTGAAGACGCTGAGCGTGCGGAGGAGCATGTTCTCAATTTCAAGGACTCGGTCAAGGGTCATCAAGTGCACAACCGCAATAGGGCATGCGGCCATCTGACACTGATGGCCAACTACTTTGCCCCGGATGCACTCTTCGCTGACTATTTTTGCCGGCGTTTTCGGATGCGCAAGACCGTCTGCGCTCGTTTATACCATGGCGTCCAGTCCTATGATGACTACTTCATCTTGAAGAAGGACGTCGTGGGAACGATTGGCTTCTCTGGTTACCATAGGTTATTAGGGCATTTCTAACCTATCCCCTATAATCCGTTAGTGGAGTAAAATTTTGATTTTACTCTATTAATCGGCACCTAGCCGATCCCCCATCTGCGGTTAGTGGAGTACATTTTTACTTCGGCCCCAATTTTTTTTTCTATTTTTACTCCATCGATTGGTGGCTGAGTAAAACGTTGCGCCTCTCCCCCGAGTCCCCGCCGCCGCTGTATCTTCGCCAGCACGCCTCCCATCGGTCCCCCGCCGGTCCCCGCTACCTCGTTCCATCCCTTGCCCTCCGCCGCCGTTCTGCCCGTCATCCAGCCCGTTCGGCCCCCATCGCCGTCACCGGAATCCAGGTGAAACACCGCCGCCGTCGCTATTGTTGATTCGTCCGATTTCTTTCGAGTTTCTTCTTTTTCTAGTGGTTGTCGTCGCTGATACGTCTCCGATGTATCTATATATGTTATTGTATTATTAATCTTTTATGCTTTATACATCATTTTGTATCATTTTTGGGAAGTAACCTACAAATAAAGTGCCCATTGATAGTTACTGTTTTCTACTTGCTTTTTATTTTACAGAAAAACCCTTCCAAACAAAGTATAAACACGATGAAACTTTTTGACAATTTTTTCTGGACAAAAAGAGACACTAAAATCTTCCGGGGGGGGGGGGGACAGACGATACACAAGGAAGCGATAAGGCAGGGGGCACGTCCTACCCCCTTGTAGGCCCCTTGCTGCTCCGGTTGACCTAATTCCTGGCCTATAGATTCACGTATATTCCAAAACCCTAGAGCGAGACCCAAAACAATTATTCTGCTGCCGCAAGCTGATAACCCACAAGTATAGGGGATTGCAACAGTTTTCGAGGGCAGAGTATTCAACCCAAATTTATAGATTCGACACAAGGGGAGCCAACGAGTATTTGTAAGTATTAGCAGCTGAGTTGTCAATTCAACCACACCCGGAGATTAATTATCTGCAGTAAAGTGATCAGTAGCAAAGTAGTATGATAGTTTTGATAGTAATAGCAACAGCAATAGTGACGGTAACAGTGATAGCAATGATTTTGTAGCAGTGATAATAGTAATAGCGGTAGTAGTAACTTAGCAAGAACAATATATAGGAAAATCGTAGTCATTGGATCGGCGATTTGTTGGATGATATTCATCATGTGATAGTTACAACCTAGGGCGATGCGGCACTAGCTCCAGTTCATAAATATAATGTAGGCATGTATTTCGTAAATAGTCATATGTGCTTATGAAAAGAACTTGCATGACATCTTTTGTCCTACCCTCCCGTGGCAGAGGGGTCCTATTGGAAACTACGGGATATTAAGGCCTTCTTTTAATAGAGATCCGGAACAAAACATTAACACATGGTGAATACATGAACTCCTCAAACTACGGTCATCACCGGGAAGTGTCCCAACTATTGTCACTCCGGGGTTGCCGGATCATAACACGTAGTAGGTGACTATAACTTGCAAGATCGGGTCTAGAACATAGATATAATTGTGATAACATAAACGATTCGGATCTGAAATCGTGGCACCCGGGCCCAAAGTGACAAGCATTAAGCATGGCAAAGTCATAGCAACATCAATATCAGAACATAATGCATACTAGGGATCAATCCCTAACAAAGTGAATCGATTACATGATGAATCTCATCCAACTCCTCACCGACTAGCGAGCCTACCAAGGAATTACTCACTCCTGATGGGGAGCATCATGGAATTGGCGATCGAGAAGGGTTGGTGATGACGAAGATCGTAGATCCCCCTCTCCGGAGCTCCAAATGGACTCCAGATCTGGCCTCCCGATGAAGAACAGGAGACGGCGGCGGCTCCGTCTCGTGAAACGCGATAATTATTTCTCCCTGATTTTTTTCTAGAAATATGTGATTTATAGTGTCGGTTTCAGGGTCTGTGGGGCCACCGGGTGCGGACAACCCACCTGGGCGGGCCTGGAGGGGGGGCGCCCTGGTGGGTTGTGCCCACCCAGGTGGCCCCCTTCGGTTGTTTTTGGCTCCAAAAATTCTCTTTATTTGTATAAAAATTCCTCGCAAAGTTTCGTTCCAATCTGGGAACTTTTATTTCTGCACAAGAACAACACCATGGTAGTTCTGCTGAAAACAACGTCAGTCCGGGTTAGTTTCATTCAAATCATGGAAATTAGAGTCCAAAACAAGAGGAAAGGCGTTAGGAAAAGTATATACAAGGGAGACGTATCAACTCCCCCAAGCTTAAACCTTTGCTTGTCCTCAAGCAATTCAGTTGATAAACTGAAAGTGAAAAAGAAAAACTTTTACGAACTCTTTTGCTCTTGTTTGCATAAGTAAGCTTAAACAACACCCAAGTTTTCAGCCAGAATTATAACTAACCATGTCGACAATAACTCTTAAAAATTATATTAACTCATATCAATGACATAATTAACTAGCGAGCAATGATAAGATATCTCAAACATCAACATGTTGTCAAAACAACCATGATATCATATAACAATAGTGGTATCTCGCTAGCCCTTTCTGAGACCGCAAAACATAAATGCAGAGCACCTCCAAAGTTCAAGCAGCGACTAAACATTGTAATTCATGCTAGAAAAGATCCAGTCATGATGCACCCAATATTAGCTATACACAATGCATAAGCATGACATTAGCGCTCTCAGGTTCTGGCGCTTATTTTAGAAGGTGATGACACAACATAAAAATAAATTGATAGTCCCTTCACAGAGGGAAGCAGTGATTTGCAGCGGTGCCAGAGCTCAAGTTTTTAAAGTAGAGGTAAATGAAATTTTGAGAAATGCACCCTTCTTGTTTACTTCGCGACCATCAATTATTAATATCTTCCATGCTAAACACATTAGCAGCCGTTCCCAGGCGATAAAGTAAAGGTTAATACCCCATAGGAGTTTTTGTTTGATTATTTGTAAGTTCCTTTTGCAGTTTGGGACCGGGAATCCCCATTACCGCCCCTCTCGTTCAAGGATGGGTGAATAAACACTCATCGTGAGAATAACCCGCTTAGCATGGAAGATACTGACTACCTCCTGTCGCTCTGTCAACAATCCAGGCACACAAAAAGGATATTTATTTGGAGTTTTTAGAGGTGGCACATGCAAATTTACTTAGGACACGGTAGGGTAATACCGCATATACACTACTAGGGAAAACCCTAGCAGTAGCGCGGGAGGACGCGCTACTGATAAGGCGCTACAACTATTCCTTAGCAGTAGCGCGTGCTACATGCACTGCTGCTAAGACATATAGCAGCAGCGTTTGTTTGCTCCAGCGCTACTGCTAATATAGCTAGTAGTAGCGTGTTTACTCTCCATTGCTACTAGTATTCTTTTTCTCATTTTTTAATTTTTTAGTGTATTTATACGCCGTTATACAAATTTTGGTACAATACCAATTATGAGGTTGTTATATCAATATGTCCATAACAGTGTGTCAAATGAAGGTGGATTAGGTTTAAGTGGAGCGAACATGTGGTGCATGTCAAAAATATACTACTAATCCAAACTTGATCTTGTTTGGACTAGTAGTACTTTCGATGTGCACCACATGTTGCCTCCACTTGAATCTAATCCGCCAACACAAGCTATTTAATCATCATCATAGTCATTACCACCAACAGTAGCTATTTAATTATCATAGTCATAGTGTAGTACACATCATCATCTTCAAACTCATTCTAGCTAGCTAATCACCACCAACACTAGCTGCGGTAGCTATCTAATCACCACCAAACACTAGCTAATAATAATCATCATAGTCATTACCACCAACACTAGCTATTTAATCATCATAACTCATTTCTAGCTAGCTAATCACTCCTGCTGCTCTCTCTCAGGTAAAATAACATAAAACATGTGTAGCACTCCTGCTTCATCAAGTTGGAGCATGCAGATGAACCTGTCTCCTAATCGTGGGCTGCGCTTCTGATTGCCGCCTCCTAGTAATTCTCTGCGATCGTTCACAATTTTCTCCAGTCTTTCACTATTAAGCATTCCTCGCTATTAGAAATCCCGAATGCACTAAAGTGCGTTGTAGGATATCTTGTTCTTAAGCTAACAATTCTCATGGGACCTTTAGTCTCAATCCAATGAGGCACAACATTCATCGGGAGTCTCTGTTGAAGAACATCGTATAGTAACATACTTAGCAATGAAGTTTAGCTTAAAAAAATAATGTATGCAAAAGATGCACTGAGGACAAATAGTAAAAATCTTACCATCTTTCCTAAATAGATGTTACCATAGTTCAGTACGAACACTATTGGTCTCACGTTTTGAGTACTAAGATTTTTAAGTCCAGGAAAATGATTTGTCTTGACAGTATGAAGATCCTCAAGCCATGAAACATAATGACCTATCTCCTCACAGTTTAGTTCAGCCCCGGGACAGTGGACGGTCATGTCTACCAAGCGCCGGACATGTTTGCTTGAATGGAAATAAACTGTCAATAGAAATTAGTTGTCAACTATTTTTGAATAAACAATATCGAAGACATAAATATGGTTGAGAAACTCACATAATGGTATAGCTGGAGGCGTCTGCACATCGACCCAGATGTCGATATTACCTTCAATATCATCTTCGGGACGAATATCAAAGGTGATAACCATATCAGGCTCAAATGCATAAGCCTTGCATAGTGCTTGCCAAGTTTTGCATTCAAAATAGGTGTAGGTGTCTGCGTTGTATAATTTTGCGTGGAAAGTATAACCATGCTCGGTCTTCAAGTTAACTCTCTTTACCTCCATAGTAGTTTTCATAGGACTGAAACCAATCTTATCCAAGACAAAAACTCTTGCATGGCAGGGGATACGCTAGTAGAATAGTAAAAAAAATTAAATTATAAGTTGAAGCAAATGAAGCAGATGTCATGCTTAATTACGAAAAAAGACTTGTCGTTGTGACTTACTGTATCCACTTTGAAGTTCTCGTCCAGCTTGATGCTGAAGCGCCTATCATCATCTAGGAAGATTCTGTCGCACAGGCCGCACTCGTCTTCGCATTATTCGCATATACCGAAATCTTTTTCGTCGTCAGACATTTCCTATGTTCATAGTTGAAACATTAATTAAAAATCGATCGAAGGCAACTACCAGGATACTCAACACACAATCCGGGGCACTCGATATTTCCTACATATTCTGGCACAAGTCATGCCAAAATTGACGGAAAAACCTGGCATAACCTTTGCCAAAATAGGGCATATCGAGCGCCTGAAATTTGCCGGAACGGAAATGAATCAACACTCCGGTAAAACATAGGCCACTCGGAGGTGTAACCTGCAAACATGACCGGTCACTTGGGCAAGCACATATCCTATTTGAGCATGATCATTCAATAACATCACTAATATTGACATGATCATTCAATAAGAAAAACCAAATTGTAAAATAAATAAGTATTCAAATTAGCATGCATTCAATAAGCAAGAGTAAATCATCTCATGCGTCCGTACATTGTCGAATATTATCACTAATACATCCCGAATAGTATCATACATATAACATCACTAATATAACTAAAACTGTAGCGCACGACGGGTATCGGCGCGGGCGCTGGACACCCACAGAGAAGGAACAATCACAGGATCATAGCTCCAGTGAGATCCCTGGAGAACCTGCCAGGTATTGGAGAACCTGTGCTCCAACACAAAACAAGTAGCGACGGACGGGCGCGTCCTCCTCACTGACACGGTGACGCACCACCTCTACGGGGTCCTCGAGCCTCTAGACCGTCACTGGCCCACGCGACCACCACCAAAGAAGGTTTGGGTCAATGACGGGCTGACTCCTCACCAACATGCGCTCCCCGGTAGGTAGCGCCTCCCAGTACCACCCCGGCGGAGCCCAGTCCCGGACATGGCCCATCTGGTGACGCAGGTGTCCTCCGCCGACTCGACGACGAGGATGCGGGATATGCATCGTCGACGTCGATGCGGGAATAATTGCTTTAACTAAAAAAGTAAACTAGTTCTATTAATTTCCGTACTAAAAATAAAATAGTTGTATTAACTCATCTAGTTCAATTAAGAACTTACTATAAATAAAAATAAACTAGTTTTTACTAAAAATAAACTAGTTCAACTAGTTATATTAATTTTATTACTAATTCTATTAAACACTTACTAAAAAACAGTAAAAAAACTAGGTAGATGATGTCTAAAATTTAACCCTAACTAATTTGATGAACTCTAAAATTTAATGAACCCTAACTAATTTGATGAACTCTAAAATTTAACCCTAACTAATTTGATGAACTCTAAAATTTAACCCTAACTATTTTGATGAACTCTAAAACTAATTCTATTTAACAACTACTGCCATAATTAGCATCTAATTTGATGAACCCTAACTAATTAGATGAACTCTGAAATTTAACCCTAAGAACCCTAGCTAGGCATAGGCAGGGAAGGAGGAGGAGGAGGGCGTGCTCACCTCGGGCGCCGGCGGAGTTAGGGAGAGGGGCACGCAGCGTCGAGGTCAGGGACGGGGTCGGGGTCGGGGCGGCGGGTGCACGGCGGAGGGCGGCGATGTAGGGGGGCGTCGAGGTCGGGGTCGGGGCGGCATCGAGGTCGGGGTCGGGCGCGGCGCCGACGTCGTGCGTAGGGTGACGGGAGAGCACGCGGCGGCCGGGCGATGACGGCGGCGACAGCAGACGCACGCGTGTTGGATTTGGGGGAAGTGGGTGTTGGGGAAGAAGAATGGTTGGTTAAGTGGAAAGTAGTAGCAACGCGTTCCACGAAAGCGCTACTGCTACATTAGCCATAGCGCCTGTCCATAAAGCCCGCTGCTGCTGCGCATTTCTCCTTTATTTTTCTTTTTCATTTATTTTCATTCACATTTTCTTTTTTCCCTTGCCCTTTTTCTATTTCTTTCATTTTCATTTACTTTTCTATATGTTTTTCATTTTATTTTCCTTTCCTTTGCAGTAGCGCTTCCTGCGCGAAACACGCTGCTAGAACAATCTTAGCAGCAACGCGCTTTCCTTAGGCATGCTACTACTATAGTTAGCCTGGCGAGAATAATAAGGGGAATTGTAGTAGTAGCGCCTCTACAGTTAGACGCACTACTGCTATGATCTTAGCTGCAGCGCGTTTGGATAACATGCGCTAGTGGTAAATTGTAGTAGCGCTTCTTTTTGTCCCGTGCTACTGGTAAGTTTCTGTGTATAAGGTTTTCTCTAGTAGTGATAGGTAGATATGGTAGACTCATCTGGAATAACTTGGGCTTAAGGTTTTTGATGCACAAGCAGAATTCCCGCTTAGTACAAGTGAAGGCTAGCAAATAGGTTGAGAAGTGGCCAGCTAGAGAGCAACAACGGTCATGAACATGCATTATGCATAAGTAACATTGGATACTAGCATGAGTAGGATATGAACACCATAAACATAAATATCATAGAGGCTACGTTGGTTTTGATTCAACTACATGCATGAACATGTGCCAAGTCAAGCCACTCGAACATTCCGAGGAGGATACCATATCATCATAATACATCACAATCATTTTAACGCAATGTTGACATCCAAGATAAATCATTATCCACTCCTAGCTACTTATGCATGGCATGAGAAACTATAATATTTAATTGTCATTGCAAACATGTTAGATCATAATAGGCTAAATCATGGATACTAGGTTAAACATATTTACAAAAATAGAACAAGTTGAGTTCATACCCATTTCTCACTGCCACATCCAGTTCATCAAATATCTTCATTATTGCCTTTCACTTGCACGACTGAACGATATGAAAATAATAATAGTGCAAGAGTGCCGTGGACTAAGCTGGAATCTGCAAACATTTTATTCAACAAGAGAAGACAAAGCAATATGGGCTCTTTGTTAGATCAACAATAATGCATATGAGAGCCACTCAACATTTTCATCGTGGTCTTCTCCTCGGTATGACTCAAAAGAAAGAAAAGAAATTCAGAGAAACACACTGAAATATTTTTGGAGTTTTTGGTTTTTCTTGAACAAGCAAATAAAAGGCAAAAACGAGAAAAACTATTTACATGGGAAATCTCCAACAAGTAAAAGAAGAACAAGGAAATCTTTTTGGGTTTTCTTTTTAGTACTACAACAATTTAAACTAGGAAGAAAAACCGAAAAGAAGCATGAAATATATTTTTAAATTTTCTCAAAGTTTTTCAAACACACAAGAAAAAAGCAACAAAATAAATCTAGCATGGATAATACAATGAAAGAGTGTGGACACCGACAACTGGAATGAAATGTGTGAACATGAATGAAATGTCGGTGGAAATACATACTCCCCCAAGCTTAGGCTTTAGGCGTAACTTGGTAATCAGTTATTAGCCTGCATAATAGTTGGAGTGATAGCTGACGGAGGCTCTCGGTGCGGATGCTGCAGCCTGCCGTGCGGCCACAACTGCTGTGTTATGGGCTCGGGCCTCGCTCTCAAGAACAAAATATCTTCCCCTACATATAATCGTTGCATGGCCATAAGCATGTTTTGGTGGCGGCATCTCGTATGGAACTTTCACTTGGTTCAACATAAGACCGACGAGCGGAGCTGCTACTCGAAGATGCCTCCAAGGATCTCCTCCTCGCGGAACTCCTTCGAAAGAGGTTCGTCATATTCATGTACCATTTTCTGAAAAATTTTGGGTCACAAAAATTTGTTAGCAAAACTTCACAAGATTGAAAGCAACTACTCATAGGGATGCATAGAGGCCATAGCAAGCATTCCAAATACTTAGAACTCTAAGAATTCAACATGCAAGATCATCTACAGTAGCAGCAAGAGTAGCTAATTATTCAAAGTATGAACCACTAAAGCAAAAACTAATTGGACAAATGGAGGAGTCACATACCAAGCAACAATCCCCCGAAACAGTTTCGAAAACGGAGCTTCAAGCAAAGAGATCGAAATCCACAGGTTCGAGAGCAAGAACACGAGAGAGAGAGAGAGAAAAGGTGATTTTTTTTCTGGAGGTAGGTGGTAATGTGGGATTAAGAGATAAGTGAGGGGGCCCACGTGGGGACCACAACCCACCAGGGCGCGCCTGGGTGTCCTGGCACGCCCAGGTGGGTTGTGCCCACCTGGTGCACCTCCCTCCAGGGGTGGGCGTTCGGTATAAACCGAAAATTCGGTTTCTACTGTTCGGTTTTTATTCAATTTCGGTTCATAAAATTAGAAACCGAAATTGTTAACTCAAAAAGGCTAACCGAAAATTCGGTTAACCATTGGTTCGGTTTGGTTTTCTGTTTATACCAGATGAACCTTGATATCACATATTGTGTGTAGAGCACTCTGTTATATAGCCGAGAGTCTCCACCTGATCTTATTAGCCAGGCGAGGTGGGACTAAATTTAGCTTGTCGGACTCTCACACGCTCGCACGCGAGAAAGATTCCATGCACATGCTCAGCCCACATTCACAGAACTGACGTCCTAGTTGTGTGTTGGTCGCACATGGGCTAGTGGGTCGTCGCTTGTAGCCTTGAGCGTGGCAAAACGTGGGTGGTTGGCTACGGGAGAACTGGTGAGTCACGTTCGTTCGACCATGGGAGAGTACCACGTCTGTACGCTTACTGTCTTTGCTACAGTTCGGTTTTATTTCGGTTAACCAGCATATAAACCGAACCGAGTTTGGTTTTTGGAAGTAAAACCGAAAATATTTGAATCAATGATAAAAACTAAAAAAATTTGGTTTTTTCGGTGTCGGTTTCGGTTCATCGGTTTTTATGCCCACCCCTACCATCCTTTGATGTTATTTGCACCAAAAATTCTTAAATAATCAGAAAAAAATCGTATTTAATTTTTAGAGCATTCTGAGAACTTTTATTTTTGGGTCATTTTTTATTGCACGGGAAATTCAGAGAACAAACAAAACATGGCATTTTATTTTATTCAACTAATAAAAATAAAAAATAAAAGGTAGGGACAAAAGGTAGTGCTCACTAAATTCATCAACTTCATACCTCTAAAAAATGATCCATTAATAAGGTTGATCAAGTCTTATTAACAACCACTTTCAATTTGCATGAAACCGAAGAACTTTCATAAATCACTAAGTTACCTCAATTGGGATATGAATGTCCCCAACAATAAGCATTTCATATTTCTTTTTAAGAGTAGGTAGAGGTAGTTGAAAACTTCCAATAGTGATTGTCGGAGATTTTTCAATAAAATTAATACCATTCACTTGGAATTGTTTCTTCGGAAAGTGCACCGTATGCTCATTACCATTGATATGAAAAGTGACCTTGCTTTTATTGCAACCAATGACAGCCCTTGTAGTATTCAAAAAGGGTCTACGAAGGATAATCGACATGTTGTCATCCTCAGGCATCTCAAGTATAACAAAGTTAGTCAAGATAGTAACATTAGCAACAACAATGGGCACTGGCACGTTTCCAACGTATCTATAATTTTTGATTGTTCCATGCTGTTATATTATCAACCTTGGATGCTTTATAATCATTTTATAGTCATTTTATATCATTTTTTGGTACTAACCTATTGACATAGTGCCAAGTGCCAATTGCTGTTTTCTACATGTTTTTTACATCGCAGGAAATCAATACCAAACGGAGTCCAAATGCAACGAAACTTCACTGAGATTTTTGATGGGCCAAGGCAGCGCCTGGGAGGTGCTCTGAGGGGAGCACAACCCACCATGGCACGCCAAGAGGCCCGGGCGCGCCCTGGTGGGTTGTGCCCACCTCGGGTGCCCCCCGGACCGCCTCTTTGCTCTATAAATACCCCAACATTCCAGAAACCCTAGGAGAGTCAACGAAAATCAATTCCAGCCGCCGCAAAATCCAGAACCACCAGATCCAATCTAGACACCATCACGGAGGGTTTCACCACTTCCATTGGTGCCTCTCTGATGGCTTCCTCTCTCTTGTTTCATTCTCAATACAATGGTCTCTTGGAGATCCATATGATGTAACTCTTTTTGCGATGTGTTTGTTGGGATCGGATGAACTTTGAATTTATGATCAGATCTATCTTTTTATATCCATGAAAGTTATTTGAGTTTCTTTGATCTCTTATATGCATGATTGCTCATAGCCCCGTATTTCTTATCCGATATTTGGGTTTTGTTTGGCCAACTTGATCTATTTATCTTGCAATGGGAAGAGGTGCTTTATAGTGGGTTCGACCTTACGGTGCTTGATCCCAGTGACAGAAGGGAACCGGCACGTATGTATCGTTGCTACTAAGGATAAAATGATGGGATCTATCTCTACATAGATAGATCTTGTCTACATCATGTCATTGTTCTTATTCCATTACTCCGTTTCCCATGAACTTAATACACTAGATGCGTGCTGGATAGTGGTCGATGTGTGGAGTAATAGTAGTAGATGCAGGCAAGAGTCGGTCTACTAATCTTCGACGTGATGCCTATATAATGATCATTGCCTGGATATCGTCATGATTATTTTAAGTTCTATCAATTGCCCAACAGTAATTTGTTTACCCACCGTTTGCTATTTTTCTCGAGAGAAGCCACTAGTGAAACCTACAGCCCCGGGTCTCTTCTTTAATATATTTGCCTTCGCGATCTATTTTATTTGCCTTTTATTTTCAGATCTATTAAACCAAAAATACAAAAATACCTTTCTGTAATTTATTCTTATTTATTTTATTTGGTGTTCGATCTATCAATCTTCTACAATTTATTCACGTCCGTTTTACCTATCTTGGGGCGTCGCTACCCGAAAGGGATTGACAACCCCTTTTACACGTCGGGTTGCGAGTATTTGTTATTTGTGTGCAGGTATTGTTTATGTTGTGTTGATTGGTTCTCCTACTGGTTCAATAACCTTGGTCTCATCACTGAAGGAAATACCTACAGCCGCTGTGCTGCATCATCCCTTCCTCTTTGGGGAAATACCGACGTACCTTCAAGCCGCATCAAAAAGAATTTCTGGCGCCGTTGCCGGGGAGGATCTTCAAAATATACCAGGTTCCTAATCAGAAATCTCATCTCCTCGCAATTTACACTACTTGCCATTTGCCACTCGTTTTTCTCTCCCCCACTTCACAAAAATTTGTTGTTTTATTCGCCCCTCTTCATTCGTCATTTTCTTACCGGATCTGTGTTTGATTGCAACCTTATTTGCTCTTATTATCGTCATGGATAGTCTTCCTGTATTGCGTGCACTCCCGAGAACGAAGTTCTCAACTTTAAACAAAGGGGAGGAGAAAATTTAAAAGATGCTTGGTATAGAATTTGCAATGCTCATAATAGATCTATTCGAAAGCAATCTAGCATTGTTCTTCTTTGTTGTTTTAATGTGGCCATCACCACTTGGTACAGATTCGTCCTTGATACAATTACCGGTCGAAATTTCTTGATGTGTCCCTTTCTTGATGCTGTTAATGCTATGGGAAATTTAGTAGGCTCACCGCCCCTTATGATTAATGAAACAACTTTGACTCTTGAACATGTCATGGAAAGATTAGATGCTATTGAAATGAAAATGCTTACTGAAGAGAATATTGAAAATTTGGATAAAAAGATGCATAATTTAGCCATTAAAATTGGGTCAAAAGTGGTGGAAGTTGATAACCCACAAGTATAGGGGATCGCAACAGTTTTCGAGGGTAGAGTATTTAACCCAAATTTATTGATTCAACACAAGGGGAGCCAAAGAATATTCTCAAGTATTAGCAGCTGAGTTGTCAATTCAGCCACACCTGGAAACTTAGTATCTGCAGCAAAGTGTTTAGTAGCACAGTAATATGATAGTGGTGGTAACGGTAACAAAAGTAAAGACAGCAAAAGTAATGTTTTTGGTATTTTGTAGTGATTGTAACAGTAGCAGCGGAAAAGTAAATAAGCGAGAACCAGTATATGGAAAACTCGTAGGCACCGGACCAGTGATGGATAATTATGCCGGATGCGGTTCATCATGTAACAGTCATAACGTAGGGTGACACAGAAATAGCTCCAATTCATCAATGTAATGTAGGCATGTATTCCGTATATAGTCATACGTGCTTATGGAAAAGAACTTGCATGACATCTTTTGTCCTACCCTCCCGTGGCAGCGGGGTCCTATTGGAAACTAAGGGATATTAAGGCCTCCTTTTAATAGAGAACCGGAACAAAGCATTAGCACATAGTGAATACATGAACTCCTCAAACTATGGTCATCACCGGGAGTGGTCCCAATTATTGTCACTTCGGGGTTGCCGGATCATAACACATAGTAGGTGACTATAGACTTGCAAGATAGGATCAAGAACTCACATATATTCATGAAAACATAATAGGTTTAGATTTGAAATCATGGCACTCGGGCCCTAGTGACAAGCATTAAGCATAGCAAAGTCATAGCAACATCAATCTCAAAACATAATGGATACTAGGGATCAAACCCTAACAAAACTTACTCGATTACATGATAAATCTCATCCAACCCATCACCGTCCAGCAAGCCTACGATGGAATTACTCACGCACGACGGTGAGCATCATGAAATTGGTGATGGAGGATGGTTGATGATGACGACGGCGACGAATCCCCCTCTCCGGAGCCCCGAACGGACTCTAGATCAGCCCTCCCGAGAGGTTTTAGGGCTTGGCGGCGGCTCTGCATCATAAAACGCGATGATTTCTTCTCTCTGATTTTTCCTCTCCGAAAGCAGATATATAGAGTTGGAGTTGGCGTCGGAGGGTTTCCAGGGGGCCCACGAGGTAGGGGGCGTGCCCTAGGGGGGGGGGGGCGCCCACCACCCTCGTGGACAGGTTGTGGGCCCCCTGGTCTTCATCTTTGGTGAGGATTTTTTATTATTTTTTATAAGGTGTTCCGTGGAGTTTCAGGTCATTCCGAGAATATTTGTTTTCTGCACATAAAACAACACCATGGCAAATCTGCTGAAAACAGCGTCAGTCCGGGTTAGTTCCATTCAAATCATACAAGTTAGAGTCCAAAACAAGGGCAAAAGTGTTTGGAAAAGTAGATACGACGGAGACGTGTCAACTCCCCCAAGCTTAAACCCTTGCTTGTCCTCAAGCAATTCAGTTGACAAACTGAAAGAAAGAAAGAAAAACTTTTACAAACTCGGTTTGCCCTTGTTGTTGTAACTATGTCAAGCCAGTTTTCAGCATATATCATAACTAACCACATTTGCAATAATTCTTAGGTCTCATAATTACTCATATCAATAGCATAATCAACTAGCAAGCCATAATAATAAATCTCGGATGACAACACTTTCTCAAAACAATCATAATATGATATAACAAGATGGTATCTCGCTAGCCCTTTCTGAGACCGCAAAACATAAATGCAGAGCACCTTTAAAGATCAAGGACTGACTAGACATTGTAATTCATGGTAAAAGAGATCCAATCATAGTCACACCCAACATAGATTAATAGTGATGAATGCAAATGACAGCTGTGCTCTCCAGCTAGTGCTTTTTAATAAGAGGGTGATGACTCAACATAAAAGTAAATGGATAGGCCCTTCGCAGAGGGAAGCAGGGATTTGTAGAGGTGCCAGAGCTCGGTTTTGAAATAGAGATAAATTGCATTTTGACTGGTATACTTTCATTGTCAACATAGCAACTAAGAGATGGCGATATCTTCCATGCTAAACAGATTATAGGCGGTTCCCAAATAGAATGGTAAAGTTTATACTCCCCCTCCACCAACAAGCATCAATCCATGACTTGCTCGAAACAACGAGTGTCTCCAACATACATCAGGTCCCAGGGGGAGTTTTGTTTGCAATTAATTTTGATTTAGTTTTCATAAAGCATGGGACTAGGCATCCCGGTGACCAGCCATTTTCTCGTGAGTGAGGAGCGGAGTCCACTCCTCTTGAGAATAACCCGCCTAACACGGAAGATAAGGACAGCCTTGGTTGATACATGAGCTATTCGAGCATACAAAATAGAATATTTATTTGAAGGTTTAGAGTTTGGCACGTACAAATTTACTTGGAACGGCAGGTAGATACCGCATATAGGAAGGTATAATGGACTCATCTGGAATAACTTTGGGGTTTAAGGGATTGGATGCACAAGCAGTATTACCGCTTAGTACAGGTGAAGGCTAGCAAAAGACTGGGAAGCGACCAACTAGAGAGTGACAATAGCCATGTACATGCATTAAAATTAATAAACATTGGATGCAAGCATGAGTAGGATATAATCCACCATGAACATAAATAACGTGAAGGCTATGTTGATTTGTTTCAACTACATGCGTGAACATGTGCCAAGTCAAGTCACTTAAATCATTCAAAGGAGGATACCACCCCATCATACCACATCATAATCATCTCAATAGCATGTTGGCACACAAGGTAAAACATTATAACTCATAGCTAATCAAGCATGGCACAAGCAACTATGATCTCTAATTGTCATTGAAAACATGTTTATTCATAATAAGCTGAATCAAGAACGGTGGGCTCATCATATTTACAAAAACAAAAGAGGTCGAGTTCATACTAGCTTTTCTCATCTCAGTCAGTCCATCATATATGTCATCATAATTGCCTTTCACTTGCACGACCGAACGGTGTGAATAATAATAATAGTGCACGTGCATTGGACTAAGCTGGAATCTGCGAGCACTCAATAAACAGGAGAAGACAAGGCAATATGGGCTCTAGGTTAAATCAACAATAATGCATATGAGAGCCACTTCAACAATTCAATTAAGGTCTTATCCTACTGACCCCCAAAGAAAAGAAAAGATAATAAAACTATTTACACGGGAAAGCTCCCAACAAGCAAAAGAAGAACGGGAAATATTTTTGGGTTTTCTTTTTAATTACTACTACTACAGAAGAAAAGTAAACTACTACTATTTTTTTTGTTTCTTAAGGTTTATCAAACACACAAGAAGAAAGCAAGAAAAAGAAAATAAACTAGCATGGATATTACAGTGAAAGAGTATGAGCACCGACATCTAGCAATGAGTGTGTGTGAACATAAATGTAATGTCGGTGAGAAATACGTACTCCCCCAAGATTAGGCTTTTGGCCTAAGTTGGTCTATTGCCAGGGATAGCCTGGCGGATACCCGTAGGTGTAGCTGGGGTCGTTCTGCGATGAGGAATAGTTGGATCATACTGTGATGACGAAGAGGGCTCTGACTGCCACTAGCTGACAGTCGTCTCTGGATCCCAAGAATAAACAGATTGTCGTGGAGGCTCATCTTGTGATTCCGGTTCCGGGGTTGGTGCAAGATTTTTATAGGCTTGGATAGCAGCCCACGTAACGAGATAGGGTCCTGCAAAATTAAACAAAGAAGGAGCAGGCAACGTAATAGTTTCAGGATAATGTTTATCAAAGTATAACTTGTATTTGAGCTCTCCATTCCTGTCCTTAACAAGAAAATCATGGGCTATCATGCTCTTATGGTCTAGATAAGCATTAGGCAGCAATTTTTCTTCTTTCTCATAATGCCTAATAGCTGTGTTGAAGTGTGCAGCAAGGCGAGAAGCATAAATGCCTCCAAAGATGGGGCCTTTAGTACGGTTCAGACTCAACCGCCTAGCAATAATTCCGCCCATACTAACAGTGTTGTCGTGGTACAAACCATGGAAGAAAATGATAATATCAGGAACGCTAAAGTTCCCACAGTTCCCATGACCTATCAGGCATCGACTAGCAAATAAAGCAAAATAGCGTAACACAGGAAAATGTATGCTAGTGATCCTTGCATCAGAAACCTTCCTAGTTTCTCCCACAGAGATAAGTTTAATAAATGGTTCCAACTCCTTACTGGGTGGTTCCTCTAAAGTGCCCTCAGAGGGTATGTTGCAGACCGCGCAAAATTCAGACAATGGCATTTTGTTCACAACGTCATATAAATGAAACTCTACGGATGGAGGTGATTCTTTAGGGAAAAAGTAGAAGTTTTGCACAAAAGTATTTGTGAGTAAGAGATAATGTGGACGTTGGTCGCGGACGAAGTCGGTGAGGCCAACATTGTCAATCAATGAATAGAAATATTCATAAATCCCAGCCTCTCTCAAGAAATTATCAGAAGGCCATTCACACGGCAGGATTTCCGCGGTACGAGGCAAATTATATTTGGGCCTCTAAGCTTCTTCATCTTGTTTATCCTTTGAGCTACGGCTCGATAAGCCCCTCAAATTTCTCTTCATCATTTTTCTGAAATAATCTGAAATTTTTAGTAACTTCAAACAAAAGTGAACCAACTTCAATAAAACTAATAGCAACTACTCCTACAAGTGCCTAGAGCCTATTTCAAGCATTAGAACTACTTGGAACCATATAAATTTGACATGCAAGCTCAAGAACATGGTCACCTATGCAGCACAAATTTGCAAAGAATAAAGCACTAGAACGAAAACTAATTGGACCAATGGAAGGGTCACATACCAAGGAACAATCTCCCCAAGCAGTTTTGCGAGAGGTGCTTTGAGCAAGGAGATCAAAAATCACAACAAAAGTGACTGGAACTCGTTCTTGAGTTGGTTTTTTCGGGTTTGTGTGAGACAGAGGAAGAAGATGAGTGCTGGGATAAGTGGAGGAGGGCCACCGTGGGCCCACGAGGCAGGGGGGCGCGCCCTAGATGGGGGGGGGGCGCCCACCACCCTCGTGGCCAGGTGGCAGCTCCTCCCGTGGTAATTTTTGCACAGTAAATCTTCAAATATTTCCGAAAAAATCATATTAAATTGGCATGTCATTCTGAGGAGTTTTATTTTCGGGATATTTTTATATTGCACGGATAAGCCAGGAAACAGACAGAAAAATACTAATTTCTATTTTATTTCTACTAAAGAATAGAAAATATAAAGAGGGTACAGAAAGTTGTGCTTCTAGATTCATCCATCTCATGCTCATCAAAAAGAATCCACTAACAAGGTTGATCAAGTCTTGTTAACAAACTCATTCCGATAATCATGAAACCGGAGAAATTTCGAATAACACTAAGTTACCTCAACGGGATATGCACATCCCCTATAATAAGTATATCATATTTCTTTTTGGCAGTAGGAAGAGGAAATTCAAAACCTCCAATTATAATCGATGGGATTTTTCCAATGGAGTTGATACTATGAACTTGAGGTTGTTTCCTCAGAAAGTGTACCATATGCTCATTACCATTAACATGAAAAGTGACATTTTTTTTGTTGCAATCAATAACAGCCCCTGCAGTGTTAAGAAAAGGTCTTCCAAGAATAATAGACATACTATCATCCTCAGGAATATCAAGAATAACAAAGTCCATTAAAATAGTAACGTTTGCAACCACAACAGGCACATCCTCACAAATACCGACAGGTATAGCAGTTGATTTATCAGCCATTTGCAAAGATATTTCAGTAGGTGTCAACTTATTCAAGTCAAGTCTACGGTATAAAGAGAGAGGCATAACACTAACACCGGCTCCAAGATCACATAAAGTAGTTTTAATATAATTTCTTTTAATGGAGCAAGGTATAGTAGGTACTCCGGGATCTCCAAGTTTCTTTGGTATTCCACCCTTAAAAGTATAATTAGCAAGCATGGTGGAAATCTCAGCTTCCGGTATCTTTCTTTTATTAGTAATGATATCCTTCATATATTTAGCATAAGGATTTGTTTTGAGCACATCAGTTAATCGCATACGTAAAAAGATAGGTCTAATTATTTCAGCAAAGCACTCAAAATCCTCATCATCCTTTTTCTTGGATGGTTTCGGAGGAAAGGGCATGGGTTTCTGAACCCATGGTTCTCTTTCTTTACCATGTTTCCTAGCAACAAAGTCTCTTTTATCATAACGTTGATTCTTTGATTGTGGGTTATCAAGATCAACAATAGGTTCAATTTCTACATCATTATCATTACTAGGTTGAGCATCATCATGAACATCATCATTAATATTTTCATTAGGTTCATGTTCATTACCAGATTGTGTTTCAGCATCATACATAGATATATCATTTGGATTATCAGGTGGTTCAACAATAGGTTCACTAGAAGTTTGCACAGTTCTATCATTCTTCTTTTTCTTCTTTTTAGAAGACCTAGGAACATCACTATTATTTCTTTGAGAATCTTGCTCGATTCTCTTAGGGTGGCCTTCAGGATACAAAGGTTCCTGAGTCATTCTACCAGTTCTAGTAGCCACTCTAACAGCATAATCATTTTTCTTACTATTCATTTCATCAAGCACTTCTTTTTGAGCTTTAAGTACTTGTTCTACTTGAGTGGTAACCATAGAAGCATGTTTGCTAACAAGTTTAAGTTCACCTTTAATATTAGCCATATAATCACCCAAGCGTCTAATCATATAAGCATTTTCTTTTAATTGTCTACCAAAATAAGCATTGAAGTCGTCTTGCTTAAACATAAAGTTATCAAACTCATCCAAGCACTGACTAGCAATTTTAGTAGGAGGGACTTTAGCTTTATCATATCTATAGAGAGAATTTACCTTTACTACCTGTGTCGGGATATCGGGATCAGGAGGTTCTTCAGTAAATAAAGAATTGAGATCATATACTTCTTCGACAGGCGGTAGATTAAGACCATGTATTTCTTCAATAGGGGGTAAATTCTTAACATCTTCGGCTTTAATACCCTTTTCTTTCATAGATTTCTTTGCCTCTTGCATATCTTCGGGACTGAGAAATAGAATACCTCTCTTCTTCGGAGTTGGTTTAGGAATAGGATCATTAATTGGAGCAGGAGCTGGCTCAGGAGGTGCTCAATTATTTTCATTTGTCAACATATTATTCAGTAGGATTTCAGCTTCATCCGGTGTTCTTTCCGTGAAAAGAGAACCAGCATAACTATCCAGGTAATCTCTGGAAGCATCGGTTAGTCCATTATAAAAGATATCAAGTATTTCAGGTTTCTTAAGAGGATGATCAGGCAAAGCATTAAGTAACTTGAGAAGCCTCCCCCAAGCTTGTGGGAGACTCTCTTCTTTAATTTGCACAAAGTTGTATATTTCCCTCAAAGCAGCTTGTTTCTTATGAGCAGGGAAATATTTAGCAGAGAAGTAATAAATCATATCCTGGGGACTACGCACACAACCAGGATCAAGAGAATTAAACCATATCTTAGCATCACCCTTTAATGAGAACGGAAATATTTTGAGTATATAGAAGTAACGCGATCTCTCATCCTTAGTAAACAGGGCAGCTATATCATTTAACTTAGTAAGATGTGCCACAACAGTTTCAGATTCATAGCCATAAAAAGGATTAGATTCAACCAAAGTAATTATATCTGGATCAACAGAGAATTCATAATCCTTATCAGGAACACAGATAGGTGAAGTTGCAAAAGCAGGATCAGGTTTCATTTTATCTCTAATTGATTCTTTGTTCCATTTAATCAATAACCTCTTGAGCTCATATCTATCTTTGCAGGCTAAAATAGCTAAAGAAGAATCTTTATCAAAAAGATAACCCTCAGGAATAATAGGCATATTTTCATCATCACTTTCATCATCGTATTCAGTTTCATCAATTTCTCTTTCTCTAGCCCTAGCAATTTGTTCTTCAAGAAATTCACTAAGGGGCACAGTAGTATCAGGCATAGAAGCACTTTCATCACAAGTATCATGCATAACTGAAGTGGCATCATCAATAACATGCGACATATCGGAACGAATAGCAGAAGCAGGTTTAGGTGTCGCTAGCTTACTCATAACAGAAGGTGAATCAAGTGCAGAGCTAGATGGCAGTTCCTTACCTCCCCTCGTAGTTGAGGGATAAATTGTTGTCTTAGCGTCTTTCAAGTTCTTCATAGTGTCCAGCAGATATAAATCCCAAGTGACTCAAAGAATAGAGCTATGCTCCCTGGCAACGGCGCCAGAAAAAGGTCTTGATAACCCACAAGTATAGGGGATCGCAACAGTTTTCGAGGGTAGAGTATTTAACCCAAATTTATTGATTCGACACAAGGGGAGCCAAAGAATATTCTCAAGTATTAGCAGCTGAGTTGTCAATTCAACCACACCTGGAAACTTAGTATCTGCAGCAAAGTGTTTAGTAGCACAGTAATATGATAGTCGTGGTAACGGTAACAAAAGTAAAGACAGCAAAAGTAATGTTTTTGGTATTTTGTAGTGATTGTAACAGTAGCAGCGGAAAAGTAAATAAGCGAGAACCAGTATATGGAAAACTCGTAGGCACCGGACCAGTGATGGATAATTATGTCGGATGCGGTTCATCATGTAACAGTCATAACATAGGGTGACACAGAACTAGCTCCAATTCATCAATGTAATGTAGGCATGTATTCCGTATATAGTCATACGTGCTTATGGAAAAGAACTTGCATGACATCTTTTGTCCTACCCTCCCGTGGCAGCAGGGTCCTATTGGAAACTAAGGGATATTAAGGCCTCCTTTTAATAGAGAACCGGAACAAAGCATTAGCACATAGTGAATACATGAACTCCTCAAACTATGGTCATCACCGAGAGTGGTCCCGATTATTGTCACTTCGGGGTTGCCGGATCATAACACATAGTAGGTGACTATAGACTTGCAAGATAGAATCAAGAGCTCACATGTATTCATGAAAACATAATAGGTTCAGATTTGAAATCATGGCACTCGGGCCCTAGTGACAAGCATTAAGCATAGCAAAGTCATAGCAACATCAATCTCAGAACATAACGGATACTAGGGATCAAACCCTAACAAAACTAACTCGATTACATGATAAATCTCATCCAACCCATCACCGTCCAGCAAGCCTACGATGGAATTACTCACGCACGGCGGTGAGCATCATGAAATTGGTGATGGAGGATGGTTGATGATGATGACGGCGACGAATCCCCCTCTCCGGAGCCCTGAACGGACTCCAGATCAGCCCTCCCGAGAAGTTTTAGGGCTTGGCGCCAGCTCCGTATCGTAAAACGCGATGATTTCTTCTTTCTGATTTTTCTCTCTCCGAAAGCAGATATATAGAGTTGGAGTTGGCGTCGGAGGGTTTCCAGCGGGCCCACGAGGTAGGGGGCACGCCCTAGAGGGGGGGGCGCCCCCACCCTCGTGGACAGGGTGTGGGCCCCCTGGTCTTCATCTTTGGCGAGGATTTTTTATTATTTTTTTCTAAGGTGTTCCATGGAGTTTCAGGTCATTCCGAGAATATTTGTTTTCTTCACATAAAACAACACCATGGCAATTTTGCTGACAACAACGTCAGTCCGGGTTAGTTCCATTCAAATCATACAAGTTAGAGTCCAAAACAAGGGCAAAAGTGTTTGGAAAAGTAGATACAACGGAGACGTATCAGGAGTTTTTAAGTTGTTAAAAGAAAAGGGAACCATAATTCATGAAAGAATTGAAGAAAGCCCGTCTCAGATTGATAAACTGGAAGAAATCGTTAGTAATTTGAGTATGGCTTTTGCTTCTGCTAAAACTGTTGAAAAAACTCCCATAAAAATTGGCAAGACTACCCTAGTTACTAAGAGCAAGGGTGCAACTTCTAGTAAAGAGGATCTTAAGATGATTAGTATCCACCCGGATTTTGTTGAAGTTATGAGAGATCCCTTTGGCAAGAATGAATTCTTTAAATTTGTTCCTAGGAATATTTTCATTGAAAACTCTATGCTAAATCTCTAAAGAATTATAAGTGTTTGATTGAAGAGTTGAACAAAGATAAAAAAACTTAGATCCTTGCTATATGCCTAGCTGAGGGCGTAAAACTATAGCGCTTGTTGGGAGGCAACCCAATGAAGAAAATTTATTTTTGCCTTTTGCTTTCTGTTCTTGAGTGTTAGCACAATGATGCTACTGTTATGATTTTTTTGTGTTTTAGTTAGTGTTTGTGCCAAGTAAAGCCTTTAGGATCTTCTTGGGTGATAGTTGTTTGATCTTGCTGAAAAACAGAAACTTATGCAATCATGAAAATATTTTTCATAAATCACAGAAACGTGATTTTTCCCTGATTCTTTTTGCAGAAGATTAATATACAAACTACTCAGGTCGTCCTAATTTCTCAAGATTTGTGGAGTTTCAGAAGTATTGGAAATATCCAGATTGCTACAGACTGTTCTGTTTTGACAGATTCCGTTTTCTTTGCGTTGTGTGCTTGTTTTGATGATTCTATGGTTTTCTTTGATGAGTTTTTGCCATAGGAAAGTTGGATTACAGTAGATATAATGCAAGAATAAAATGTGAATTGGTTTTCTATAATACTTATAGTGTTGATTTGCTTTCTTATACTAACGAATCTCACGAAGGTTTTGTTGAGTTTTGTGTGATTGAAGTTTTCAAGTTTTGGGTTATCTTACGATGGATGAAGGAATGAGGAGTAAGAAGAGCCTAAGCTTGGGGATGCCCCGGCATCCCAAGATATTATCCAAAAGAGAGCAAGCAACTAAGCTTGGGGATGCCCCGAGTGGCATCCCCTCTTTGTTCTAACGACCATCGGTATTTTACTCGAAGCTATATTTTTATTCGACACATACTATGTGTTTTGCTTGGAGCGTCTTGTATGATAAAAGTATTTTCTTGCTTTATTTTGTGCTTTAAGTCTTGACCCCTTGCTGGACACACCTATTTGAGAGAGCCAAAATTATGTCATGACTTGTTAGAATTGCTCCCTATGCTTCACTTAAATTTTTATGAGCTATGGACTTGCTCTAGTGCTTAACTTATATCTTTTTGAGCACGGTGTGCTTTAGTATTTTTGAAGAAATGCTCTGTTGCTTCACTTAGATTTATTTTAGAGTTGGTAAAATTTTCTAGAAATTCTCTCTTGCTTCACTTAAATTAATTTGAGAGAAAGAAACTTTGTGCTCATGATCTTCACTTATATTTGTTTGAGCTTATCAAAAGCAACATATGAAAATTAGTTCCAAAAGTGATAGATATCCAAGAAGGATATAATAAAAACTTTCATGAACATAATTGGACAAAATAAACTTGATTCTTAGTAATTGTTTGAGATATGATGATGTCATATGTGAGTCATGTTTATGAGTAATTATGCTTTAGTAAGAATATTGGTGTTAAGGTTTGTGATTCCCTATGCAAGCACGAAAGTCAATAATTATGCAATGAAATTATATCCTACCTGTGGTGCATTATTCAGTGTTAATTATGCTTAATGCTCACTTATGTGATTATTCGTTTCTTGGTTGGTCGCTTCTCAATCTTTTGCTAGCCTTAATTTTGCACTAAGTAGGATCACTACTTGTGCATCCAAAAACCTTTAAACCAGTTTTGCCTTATGAGTCCACTATACCTACCTATATGCGGTATTCTTTTGCCACTCTAAGCAAATTTGTATGTGCCATCTCTAATATTCAAAATAAATTTCTCTTTTGTGTGCTCATACCGCTAACAAGGCGGTGAGGGGTGGCTAATATTTTCCATGCTAGATGTGTTATTCTCACGATGAGTGTTTATTCACTTGTCATTGCACGAGAGTAAGGCAAAGGTATTAGGGATGCCCAGTCTCAAAATGAAAATGTATTTAATTTATGTTGTCAAATAATAAATTCCTTGGAAAGTGTTGGTATGGAGGGCAACCGTGGATACGGCTAGCCATAGAAAGTGAAAGTATGGTTAAGAAAGGAATAAACTTTAATTTCTGTTTGGGAACCGCCTATGATATATCTAGTATGGAAAGTGCTGGGAACTCTAAGTCGTTTTCGTTGGTGGGAAAAGTGTGCCTCTCAAAATGTTTTTATCTCTCAATTTTCGCGTTGAGCTCTGACACCTCTACAAATCCCTACTTCCCTCCGCGAAGGGCCTTTCTTTTACTTTATGCAATTTTTATTTTTGAATTTGAGTCTCCATCTTCTCTTATAAAAGCACCAACTAGGAGGCACTATGATTGTACTTGAGTATTGGGTGTAGTAAATATGCGAATGTGTTTCATGAATGGATCAATGGTTGAGCATGATGGGCTAGGGATAACTTATTTTAGCATTGATATTTTGAAAGACATGGTTGCTTGTTGATATGCTTGAGTATTTAAGTTATCATGTCAAAACTAGAGTATTGCTTTGAACAACATAAAAGTCCAAATGTCCATGATATAAAGAAAAAGAATATGACATGACATGTTAGGCAACATTCCACATCAAAAATTCTGTTTTTATCATTTACCTACTCGAGGACGAGCAGGAATTAAGCTTGGGGATGCTGATACGTCTCCAACGTATCTATAATTTTTTATTGTTCCATGCTGTTATATTATCAATCCTGGATGTTTTATAATCATTTTATAGTCATTTTATGGTACTAACCTATTGACATAGTGCCAAGTGCCAGTTGATGTTTTCTACATGTTTTTTACATCGCAGGAAATCAATACCAAACGGAGTCCAAATGCAACGAAACTTCCCGGAGATTTTTTATGGACCAGAAGACACCCAATGGGCCAAGGCAATGCCTCGGGGTGCTCCGAGTTGAGCACAACCCACCAGGGTGCGCCAGGAGGCCCAGGCGCGCCCAGGTGGGTTGTGCCCACCTTGGGGGCCCCCCGGACCGCCTCTTTGCTCTATAAATACCCCAATATTCCAGAAACCCTAGGGGAGTTGATGAAAATCAATTCCATCCACCACAGATTCCAGAACCAGCAGATCCAATCTAGACACCATCACGGAGGGGTTCACCACTTCCATTGGTGCCTCCCCGATGATGCGTGAGTAGTTCTTTGTAGACCTTCGGGTCCGTAGTTAGTAGCTAGATGGCTTCTTCTATCTTGTTTGATTCTCAATACAATGTTCTCTTGGAGATCCATATGATGTAACTCTTTTTGCGGTGTGTTTGTTGGGATCTGATAAACTCTGAGTTTATGATCAGATCTATCTTTTTATATCCATGAAAGTTATTTGAGTTTCTTTGATATCTTATATCCATGATTTCTTATAGCCTCGTATTTCTTCTCCGATATTTGGGTTTTGTTTGGCCAACTTGATCTATTTATCTTGCAATGGGAGAGGTGCTTTGTAGTGGGTTTGATCTTACGGTGCTTGATCCCAGTGGCAGAAGGGGAACCAACACGTATGTATCATTGCTACTAAGGATAAAACGATGGGGTCTATCTCTACATAGATAGATCTTGTCTACATCATGTCATCGTTCTTATTGCATTACTACGTTTCCCCATGAACTTAATACACTAGATGCATGTTGGATAGTGGTCGATGTGTGGAGTAATAGTAGTAGATGCAGGCAGGAGTCGGTCTACTAATCTTGGACGTGATGCCTATATAATGATCATTGCCTGGATATCGTCATGATTATTTGAAGTTCTATCAATTTCCCAACAGTAATTTTTTTACCCACCGGTTGCTATTTTTATCGAGAGAAGCCACTAGTGAAACCTACGGCCCCCGGGCCTCTTCTTTAAAATATTTGCCTTCGTGATCTATTTTATTTGCCTTTTATTTTTCAGATCTATTAAACCAAAAATACAAAAATACCTTGCTGCAATTTATTCTTAGTTATTTTATTTGGCGTTCGATCTATCAATCTACTGCAATTTATTCACGTCTGTTTTGCCTATCTTGGGGCGCCGCTACCCAAAAGGGATTGACAACCCCTTTTACACGTCGGGTTGCGAGTATTTGTTATTTGTGTGCAGGTGTTGTTTATGTTGTGTTGCTTGGTTCTCCTACTAGTTCGATAACCTTGGTCACATCACTTAGGGGAATACCTACCGCCGTTGTGCTGCATCATCCCTTCCTCTTTGGGGAAATACCAACGCAGCTTCAAGCCGCATCAGGCACATCCTCACAATTACCAATAGGTATGGCAGTAGATTTATCAACCATTTGCAAAGATATTTCAGTAGGTGTGAGTTCATGATGACCCACAAGTATAGGGGATCAATTGTAGCTTTTTTGATAAGTAAGAGTGTCGAACCCAACGAGGAGCAGAAGGAAATGACAAGTGGTTTTAAGCAAGGTAATGTCTGAGTGCTGAAATTGTAAGTAATAGACTAGTTTGATAGTAAGATATTTTGTAACGAGCAAGTAATGATAGTACTAACAAAGGTGCAGCAAGGTAGCCCAATACTTTTGAGGCAAATGATAGGCCAAAATGGTCTCTTATAGTAAGCAAAGCGTTCTTGCGGGTGCACGGGAATTTCATATAGTCACTCTCATCACGTTGGTTCGATTTGTGTTCGCTACTTTGATAATTTGATATGTGGGTGGATCAGTGTTTAGGTGTTGTTCTTACTTGAACAAGCCTCCTACTTATGATTAACCCTCCCACAAGCATCCACAACTACGAGAAAAGTATTAAGAATAAATTCTAACCTCAGCATTAAACTTTTGGATCCAATCGGTCCCTTACGGAATAGCGCATAAACTGGGGTTTATGCTTCTGTCACTCTCGCAACCCATCATCTAATTACTACTCCACAGTGCATTCCCTTAGGCCCAAATATGGTGAAGTGTCATGTAGTCGACGTTCACATGACACCACTAACGGAATCACAACATACATACTATCAAAATATCGAACACATATCAAGTTCACATGATTACTTGCAACATGATTTCTCCTGCGACCTCAAGAACAAAAGTAACTACTCACAAATGATAATCATGCTCAAGATCAAAGGGGTATTAAATAGCATAATGGATCTGAACATATAATCTTCCACCAAATAAACCATATAATAATCAACTACAAGATGTAATCAACACTACTAGTCACCCACAAGCACCAATCTATAGTTCCGGTAACAAGACTGAACACTAGATATGAACTAGGGTTTGAGATGATGGTGTTGTTGAAGATGTTGATGGAGATTGCCCTCCCCAAGATGGGAGAGTTGTTGGTGATGATGATGATGATGATTTCCCCCTTCGGTAGGGAAGTTCCCCCGGCGGAATCGCTCCGTCGGAGGGCAAAAGTGCTCCTACCCAAGTTCCTCCTCGAGACGGCGCCACTCCATCACGAAAGTCCTCTACTTATTTTTTTCTATGTCAAAATGACTTATATACCAGAAGATGGGCACCGGAGGTGGGCCTGGATGAGCACAACCCAGGCGCGCCCTGGTGTCTTGTGCTCACCAGGGATGGCCCCTCTAGTACATATTTGCTCCAGTATTTCTCATTTATTCCATAAAAAATCCTCGTGAAGTTTCAGCTTGTTTGGAGTTGTGCAGAATAGGTGGCCTGACGTAGCTTTTCCACGTCCAGATTTCCTGTTGCCGGAATTCTCCCTTTTGTGTGTATCTTGCATATTATGAGATGAAAAAGGCATTAGAATTACTCCAAAAAGCATTATTATGCATAAAAACATCATAAATAACAGTAGGAAAACATGATGCAAAATGGACGTATCAACTCCCCAAGCTTAGACCTCGCTTGTCCTCAAGCGAAAACCGAAATCAAAAAACATTTCCACATGCTTAGAGAGAGAGAGAGGGGTGTCGATAAAAACAAAATACAAACATAGAAGCATCATGTGAATTATTATAACAACAACATACTTAAACATAGAACTTTTATCATAGACTTCTCATGAATAAGTAGCAATTCATCACACTGTCGAAGTTATATTCTCAGTCAACTTTGCAACTACAATTCATCATCTTTTCAGGAAGGGTCACATATCGGATCCTTTAGGCAAGTCCACATACTCAACCATCATATATTCTTCTATGATTGCTAACACTCACGGCATAAACATGAGCAAAACGTTTGGACACATAGAAAGATAGGGGCTTATGGTTTTGCCTCCCGACGTATTGACCTCAAGGGTGATGTCAATAATAATAATTCATGCTACCCATATTCAACTGGACATATGTGCCTAGATCTTTCCTCACCACATGATGCTTGCCAAGGGAGAAAAATAAAAAGGAATAGAGAGAAAAACTTGGACTCTTTGCATAAATGTAAATACATAAAAGTCAAAGATAGGCCCTTCGCAGAGGGAAGCAGAGGTTGCCATGCGCTTATTTGTTTGTATGCTCAACCCCTTAGTGCAAAAGAACATCATGTTGTATTGCCCCCTGTGATCGCAACCTTTATTATGCAGTCTGTCACTTTTATTGTTCACCATCACAAGTTCGTACAACGCTCAATTTTCTCTTACACTAAATGATCTCACACTTTTAGAAGCAATTTTTATTGCCTTATTGCACCGATGACAACTTACTTGAGGGATCTTGCTCAATCCCTAGGTAGGTATGGTGGACTCTTGAAAATAAGATTTGGGTTTAAGGGTTTTTGGATGTTCAAAGTAGTATCTCTAGTTAGTGCGAAATTTTTGGCTAGCAAAGATAGGGGGCAAGCACCACATGTTAAAGGATCTATGACAATATCACTTCTATGCGAATATGAACAAATATAAATCATTAAGTTGTCTTCCTTGTCCAACGTCAACAATTTTGGCATATAATATTTTGATGGGGGCTCACAATCACAAAAGATTTCTAGGATAGTGTATTTATATGTGAATCTTCTCTTCCCTAATTAATTCTTTCATGAGTTGCATCATCGACTAATGCTATGTTTGTCAATCTCTAATAAAATTTTCTACTTATACTTATCTTTATGTGGTGTCATCACCTACCATAAGATTAGCATATGATCTTATTGATTTATTTCCTTTCCTTTTATTTATTTCCTTTCTTTTTATTGCAACAAGAAAGTAAAGAAAGCAAGAACTCAAACTAAACTTTAGTATATATCTCGCACATGATTACAAGGATAGATCACTAAGCAAACTCTCGAAAAGAAAGGATCGAACTAAACTTTTATTCATCTAAAGCAAAAGATCGAACTAAAATAAGTAAAGGCAAAAGATAGTGGGGTGATACGATACCGGGGCACCTCCCCCAAGCTTGGCGGAAACCAAGGGGAGTGCCCATACCTGATACTCAGTTTTCTTTTCGTGATGAAGAAGAAGGTCGTGGCGATATAGCTCCCAATATATCCATGAGTGCCTTCTTCATGCTTTCAATCTCACGAAGGGCTTTATGGAGCAGCTCTGTGTTTTTCTGCACTTTGGCCATAATATGCTTATTCTCCGGCCCCCAAGAACTTGCTCCTGCATCACTTTCTCTTGGACGAGATATGTCCCAATTGGACGATATGTGCACACGAGGAGTATTTTCGAACCCATAATTGTGAATTAAATTGTGAAAATTCTTACGATGCAACATGTGCAAAGGCCTTCTTGGTGGGAGTTCTTCTTGGACTTCAAGGTTCTCTTGACTGTTTGTTGATCTTATGGCCTGGTGAGGGGTAGGACGAGTGGAGATGCCAGCCAATGTGCCCCTCTCAGAAGTCGGAAAGTGAACTATAGAAGAGTTTTCTTCATCCTCCTCCATAGCCACCTCCTCAACTCCTTCTCTCCCTATCTCTCCCTGTGGCAACCAAGCATCACCCTCTTCATGGTTGGAGAAGGAAGAATCCATGGTACCTGGCTTGATAGATCTGACAGAAAACAACAAGAAGACAGAACCGAAGATTTCTCCGTGATACGGTGGTCAATAGGTTCGGGGGTATATAAAGATATTTTTATCTTGGGAAACAAGCAAGAGGAAGTAAAACGGAGTCCGGAAGGTACCCGAGGTGGGCACAACCTACCTAGGCGCGCCTGGCTTGCCAGGCGCGCCCTGGTGTCTTGTGCCCACCAAGGTACGCTTCCTGGAAGTTTCTTATTTTTCTAATTTTCTAAATATTCCAAAACTGACAAAAAAATAATTTTGCGAATTTTTCGGAGTCTGTTTACTTACCATATCACGTACCTCCTTATTTTCACGATTCTGGAGTATTCCAGAAGGACTCTTTTATGTGTTCTTCTGGTGTCAGAGTTTGGATAATATTGCTTTCAACATTAATGGGCGTACCTGAGATATAATGTTTTATTCGTTGCCCATTAACAACCTTCGGGTTAGTACCTTTGGCATTATTTATTTTGATAGCTCCAGACCGATAAACCTCCTCGATAACATAGGATCCTCCCATTTAGAGAGGAGTTTTCCTACAAAGAATCTGAAACAAGAGTTGTACAAAAGAACATATTCTCCAACTTTAAACTCACGCTTTTGGATTCTTTTATCATGCCATCTTTTAACTTTTTCTTTAAACAACTTGGCATTTTCATAAGCTTGGGTTCTCCATTCATCTAATGAGCTAATATCAAATAACCTCTTTTCACCGGCAAGTTTAAGATCATAGTTGAGTTCTTTGATTGCCCAATATGCTTTATGTTATAATTCAAGAGGCAAATTACAAGCTTTTCCATAAACCATTTTATAAGGAGACATACCCATAGGACTTTTATATGTTGTTCTATAAGCCCAAAGTGCATCATCTAATTTCTTAGACCAATTCTTCCGGGACCTATTGACAGTCTTTTGCAAAATTAATTTTATTTCCCTATTACTAAGTTCAACTTGACCACTAGACTGAGGATAATACGGTGATGCAATTCTATGGTTAACATCATACTTGGCAAGCATTTTACGGAAAGCACCATGAATAAAGTGTGAACCACCATCAGTCATTAAATATCTAGGGACTCCAAACCTTGGGAAAATGACTTCCTTAAGCATTTTAATAGAGGTTTTGTGATCAGCACTACTTGTTGGAATAGCTCTACCCACTTAGTAACATAATCAACAGCAACCAAAATATGTGTATACCCATAAGAGGAAGGAAAAGGTCCCATGTAATCAAATCCCCAAACATCAAATGGTTCAACAGCAAGTGAATAATTCATAGGCATTTATTGACTCTTACCGATATTACCTATTCTTTGGCATTCATCACAAGATAAGACGAACATACGAGCATCCTTGAAAAGAGTAGGCCAATAAAACCCAGACTGCAATACCTTGTGAGCAGTTCTATCTCCAGCATGATGCCCTCCATATGTTTCGGAGTGACATTTCTATAGGATTTGTCCATGTTCATGCTCGGGTACACAACATTTAATAATACCATCTACTTCTTTATAAAGATGTGGGTCATCCCAAAAGTAATGTCTTAAATCATAGAAGAATTTTTTCTTTTGTTTGTATGTAAAGCTAGGTGGTAAATATTTAGCAACAATGTAATTAGCATAGTCAGCGTACCAAGGAGTGTTATTAGAAACATTTATTGCAGCTAACTACTCATCAAGAAAACTATCATCAATAGGTAGTGGGTCATCAAGCACATTTTCAAGCCTAGACAAGTTATCAGCTACGGGTTTCTCCGCTCCTTTTCTATCAGTGATATGTAAATCAAATTCTTGTAGCAAGAGAACCCAACGGATAAGTCTAGGTTTAGCATATTTTTTTTCATAAGATATTTTATAGCAGCATGGTTGGTGTGAACGATAACTTTAGAGTCAACAATGTAAGATCTAAATTTATCAAAGCAAACACCACTGCTAAGAATTCTTTTTCAATAGTAGCATAATTCTTTTGAGCACTGTATAGGGTTTTACTAACATAATAAATGACATTCAGTTTCTTATCAACTCTTTGTCCTAGAACAGCACCAACAGCATAATCACTAGCATCACACATAATTTCAAAGGCAAGTTCCAATCAGGTGATTGGACAATAGGTGCATAAATTAAGGCTTTCTTGAGTGTTTCAAAGGCTTCAAAACAATCATCATAAAAAACAAAAGGAACATCCTTTTGCAAAAGATTTGTAAGAGGCCTAGAAATTTTAGAAATGTCTTTGACAAATCTCCTATATAAACCAGCATGACCTAGGAAACTACGAATACCTTTGATGTCTTTAGGACATGGAATTTTCTCAATTGCATCAACCTTAGCTTTGTCCACTTCAATACCTCTTCAGAAATTACAATACCTTCATTAACCATAAAGTGGCACTTCTCCCAATTCAAGACAAGATTTGTTTGCTCACATCTCTACAAAACTCGATCAAGATTGCTTAAACAATCATCAAAAGACTTCCCATAAACAGAGAAGTCATCCGTGAAAACTTCAACAATCTTTTCACAAAAATCAGATAATATAGCAGTCATACATCTTTGAAAGGTAGCAGGTGCATTGCATAAACCAAAAGGCATACATCTATAAGCATAATTTCCAAATGGACAAGTGAAAGTGGTCTTTTCTTGATCAGGTTGAGAAACAGGTATTTGTGAAAAACCAGAGTATCCATCAAGAAAGCAAAAGTGTGTGTGCTTAGATAATCTTTCTAACATTTGATCAATAGAAGTCATAGGGTAATGATCTTTTCTAGTTGCTTTATTTAATTTTCTAAAATCAATTACCATTCTATAGCCTGTAACAATTCTTTGTGGAATAAGTTAATTCTTATCATTAGGAACAACAGTACTACCTCCTTTCTTAGGGACACAATGAACTGGACTTATCCATCTACTATCAACTATAGGATAGATTATACCTGCTTCCAGAAGTTTTAATATTTCCGTTCTTACCACTTCTTTCATCTTTGGATTCAACCGACGTTGGTGATCAAAAACGGGTTTAGCATCAGGTTCCATATTAATCTTGTGCTGACATAGAGTGGGATTAATGCCCTTTAAATCATCAAGAGTATATCCAATAGCAGCTCGGTGCTTCCTTAGAATTTTCAATAGTATTTCTTCTTCATGTTCTGAAAGGTTAGCACTAATAATAACAGGATATATCTTCTTTTCATCAATATAAGCATATTTCAAAGTGTCTGGAAATTTTTTTAATTCAAACACAGGATCACCTTTAGGTGGAGGAGGACCTCCTAGAGTTTCAACAGGCAAATTGTGTTTAAGCAGAGGACGTTGTTCAAAGAAAATATCATCCATTTCATTTCTTGCATGCACATGTAAATCATTTTCATGGTCTAGCAAATATTGTTCTAGTGGATCAGTAGGAGGCACAACAATAGAATCAAGACCAATTATTTCATCCTTACTAGGCAATTCTTTTTCATGAAGCTTTCTACTAAACTTAGAAAAATTAAACTCATGAGACTCATCACCAAAACTAAGACCGATAGTTTGTTTCTTACAATCTATTCTAGCATTAACAGTGTTCAAGAAAGGTCTACCAAAAATAATGGGACAAAAGTCATCTTGTGGGGAACCAAGAACAAGAAAATCAGTAGGGTATTTTATTTTCCCACACAAGACTTCAACATCTCTAACAATCCCAATTGGCGATATAGTGTATCTATTAGCAAGTTTAATAGTAACATCTATGTCTTCCATCTCTGCGGGTGCTATGTCATTCATAATTTCTTGGTATAAGGTAAAGGGAATAGAACTCACGCTAGCACCTATGTCACAAAAAGCATGATAACAGTGATCTCCTACTTTAACCGAGACAACGGGTTTATTATCCGTCCTATCAGGTTTGACAATTCTAGTGGCTTCTTCACAGAAGTAAATAACATGCCCATCAACATTTTCTTCCAAGAGATCCTTAACCATAACAATACTAGGTTGTACTTTAATATGTTCATCAGGTTTAGGTGTTCTAATATAACTTTTGTTGACCACAGTTGAAACTTTAGCATGTTCCTTTATCCTAATAGGGAAAGGTGGTTTCTCAATATAAGCAGTAGGAACAACTGGATCAACATTATAGAGTATAGTTTCCTCTTTAGCTAGTACCGGTTCTTTAACTTCTTCTTTAATAGGTGGGTGATATTTAAACCACTTCTCTTTAGGGAGATCAACATGAGTGGCAAATGATTCACAAAAGGAGGCTACTATCTCAGAGTCAAGTCCATATTTAGTGCTAAACTTTTTAAAAGCATCGGTATTCATAAAAGATTTAACACAACCATACTTAAGCTTAATACCCAACTCTTTACCTTTGTCGAGTTCCCAATCTTTAGAGTTGCGTTTAATTCTTTCTAAAAGATCCCATCGGAATTCAGTAGCCATCTTCATGAAAGAACAAGTACAAGAAGTATCGAGCATGGATTGATCATCACGACAAAGCCGAGCATAAAAATTGTGAATAATAATTTCTCTTGAGAGTTCATGATTGGGGCATGAATATAACATTGACTTAAGCCTCTCCCAAGCTAGAGAAATACTTTCTCCTTCACGACGCCAAAAACTATATATGTAATTCCGATCACAATGGACTAGATGCATGGGATATTTTTTGGTGGAACTCCAGTTTCAATCGATTCCAATTCCAAGATCCAATATCATCGCATAGCCTATACCATGCCAATGATTTTCCCTTAAAATAAAAAGGGAAAACCTTCTTCATAACTTCATCTCTGGGTAGACCTGCAAGCTTAAACAATCCACAAATTTGTTCCACATATATCAAGTGCATATCAGGATGTTCGGTTCCATCTCCTACATAAGGATTAGCTAGCAGTTGTTCTATCATACCTGAAGGAATTTCATATTCCATATTTTCAGTAGGTGTAGTAGGTTGAGCAGTAGCTAATTGTCGTTCCGGTCGAGGTGAAGATACCCCGAACAAACCCCTCAAAGGATTGTTTTCCATAGTAACAAGTGACAGTAAATTTCAGCACACTATATAGATGTTTCCTTACCAAATTCCACTTATCAAAGCCGCTTCACTCCCCGGCAACGGCACCAGAAAATAGCCTTGATGACCCACAAGTATAGGGGATCAATTGTAGCTCTTTTCAATAAGTAAGAGTGTCAAAACCAACAAGGAGCAGAAGGAAATGCCAAGTGGTTTTCAGCAAGGTAATGTCTGCAAGTGCTAAAATTGTAAGTAACAGAGTAGTTTGATAGCAAGATATTTTGTAACGAGCAAGTAATGATAGTAGTAACAAAAGTGCAGCAAGGTAGCCCAATCCTTTTGAGGCAAAGGACAGACCAAAACGGTCTCTTATAGTAAGCAAAGCGTTCTTGAGGGTGCACAGGAATTTCATCTAGTCACTCTCATCATGTTGGTTCGATTTGTGTTCGCTACTTTGATAATTTGATATATGGGGATCGGTGCTTAGGTGTTGTTATTACTTGGACACGCCTCCTAATTATGATTAACCCTCCCGCAAGCATCCGCAGCTACGAGAAAAGTACTAAGAATAAATTCTAACCATAGCATTAAACTTTTGGATCCAATCGGTCCCTTACGGAATAGCGCATAAACTGGGGTTTAAGCTTCTATCACTCTCGCAACCCATCATCTAATTTCTACTCCACAATGCATTCCCTTAGGCCCAAATATGGTGAAGTGGCATGTAGTCGACTTTCACATGACACCACTAACGGAATCACAACATACATACTATCAAAATATCGAACACATATCAAGTTCACATGATTACTTGCAACATGATTTCTCCCGTGACCTCAAGACCAAAAGTAACTACTCACAATGATAATAATGCTCAATATCAGAGGGTATTAAATAGTATAATGGATCTGAACATATAATCTCCCACCAAATAAACCATATAGTAATCAACTACAAGATGTAATCAACACTACTAGTCACCCACAAGCACCAATCTATAGTTCCGGTAACAAGATTGAACACTAGAGATGAACTAGGGTTTGAGATGATATTGTGCTGTTGAAGATGTTGATGGAGATTGCCCTCCCCAAGATGTTGTTGGTGATGATGATGACGATGATTTCCCCCTCTAGGAGGGAAGTTCCCCCGGCGGAATCGCTTCGCCGGAGGGAAAATGTGCTCCTGCCCAAGTTTCGCCTCAAGGAGGCGGCGCTCCGTCCCTAAAGTCCTATCCTTATTTTTTCTAGGTAAAATGACTTATATACTAGAAGATGGGCACCAGAGGTGGGCCTGGATGAGCACAACCCATCAGGGCGCGCCTCGGGGCCCAGGAGCGCCCTGGTGTCTTGTGCTCACCAGGGTGGCCCCTTCCAGTACTTATTTGCTCCACTATTTCTCATTTATTCCATAAAAAATCCTCGTGAATTTCAGCTTGTTTGGAGTTGTGCAGAATAGGTGGCCTGACGTAGCTTTTCCAGGTCCAGATTTTTAGCAGCCGGAATTGTCCCTCTTTGCGTGTATCTTTCATATTATGAGAGAAAAGGCAGTAGAATTACTCCAAAAAGAATTATTATGCATAAAAACATCATAAATAACAGTAGGAAAACATGATGCAAAATGGATGTATCAGTTTATTCAAATCAATTCTTTTATATAAAGAGAAAGGCATAACACTAACACCAGCTCCCAAATCACATAAGGCAGTTTTCACATAATTTCTTTTGATGGAGCAAGGTAGAGTTGGTATTCTTAAAAGTTTGATGGATCACCAAGTTTTTTAGGGACTCCATCCTTAAAAGTATAATTAGCAAGCATGGTAGAGATTTCACCTTCCGATATTTTTCTCTTATTGGTGATGATGTCTTTCATCTACTTTGCATAAGGAGGCATTCTTAAGATATCAGTCAAGCGAATACGCAAAAAGACTGGCCTCAGCATTTCAGCAAAGCATTCGAATTCTTCATCATCTTTCTTTTTAGTTGATTTAGGTGGAAAGGGCATAGGTTTTTGAACCCACGGTTCTCTTTCCTTACCGTGTTTTCTAGCAACAAAGTCTCTTTTATCATAGCTTTTATTCTTGGGTTGTGGGTTATCAAGATCAATTGCTGGTTCTATCTCAACATCATTGTCTGGTTCTTCAATATTTGTTTGAGTGTCTTCGTGAACCTCATCATTATCTTTTTCATTATCAGAAGGTGAGTGTTCACTACCTGACTGAGTTTCAGCATCAGAGATAGAAACTTCATTATCATTATCAGGAGGTTTTTCTATTTCAGGTTCACTAGAGGCATGCAAAGTCCTATCATTTTTCTTCTTATTTTTCTTTTTAGAAGGACTAGGTGCATTAGTGTTAACTCTTTGAGAGTCTTGTTCAATTCGTTTTGGGTGTCCCTCAGGATAAAGTGGTTCCCGAGTCATCCTACCTCCTCTAGTCATTACTCTAACAGCATGCATGATCATTGATATTATTATTCATTTCATCTAACAACTCTCTTTGAGATTTAGCAACTTGTTCTAACTGAGTTTGAACCATAGAAGCATGCTTCCCCACACCTCTAACATCATTTGAGATTCTAAATAACAAGTCACTCAAGCGAGCAATCATATCAGAATTGTATTTCAATTGTTTCGTAACATTTTCATTGAAGTGATCTTGCTTTCTAATGTAGTTTTCAAACTCATAAAGGCATTGGCTGTGGTGCATATCGTGAGGATTGTCATTGTTATTGAATTTCATTAAAGAATTTACCTCTACCACCTTAGGTGGTGGTGGTGTATCAAGCCCATGTATTTCTTCAATAGGAGGTAAATTTTTGACATCCTCAGCTTTAATACTTTTTTCTCTCATAGATTTCTTTGCCTCTTGCATATCTTCAGGACTAAGATATAAGATACCCCTATTCTTCGAAGTGGGTTTAAGCGGTGGTTCAGGAAGAGTCCAATCATCATAATTTTTCAATATGTTATTCAATAATTCTTCAGCTTGCCCAATAGTTCATTCCCCGAAAACACAACCAGCACAACTATCTAGAAAATCCCTAGAAGCATCAGTTAGTCCATTATAGAAGATATCAAATATTTCATTTTTCTTAAGAGGACGATCAGGCAAAGCACTAAGTAATTGGAGAAGCCTCCCCCAAGCTTGTGGGAGACTCTCTTCTTCAATTTGCACAAAGTTACATATTTCCTGTAAGGCAGCCTGTTTCTTATGAGCAAGAATTTTTTTCCAGAGAAGTAATAAATCATATCCTGGGGACTACGCACACAACCAGGAGCAAGAGTATTGTACCAAACTTTAGCATCACCCTTTAATGAGAACAGAAATAATTTGAGAATATAATAATAGCGAATTTTCTCATCATGAGCAAAGAGGGTGGCTATGTCATTCAACTTAGTAAGATGTGCCACTATAGTTTCAGTTTCGTAACCATGGAAATGATCATATTCAACCAAAGTTATCAACTCTAGGTCGACAGAAAATTCATAATCCTTATCGTAAACAAAGATAGGTGACGTAGCAAACTAAGGATCACATTTCATTTTTGCATTCAAAGTCTTTTCTTTATACTTGCAGAATAAATTTTCTAGATCATCTCAATTCTTACAAGCAAGAATATCTCTAGTTGTCTCCTCATTCATAACATAACCTTCCGGTACCTTTGACAATTCATATCTAGGAGGGCTAGTTCTAATAGGTGTTTCAACGTTTTCAGTTTCAACCTCTTCATCAGTTTCAACAATTTCATTAGTTTCAGCATTCTCACAAGCTTTAGTTCTAGCAATTTGTTTATCAAAAAATTCACCTAGTGGCTGTTGGCACAGACCGACCTTGATGACGCTGTTGTCGAGTACTTTCCGACAATACGTAGCGACGTACAAGCTACAGACGATTGCTTCCGGCTGCTTCGACGGAGACGTGCACATACAGCAATAAACAAGCAGGCAAGCACCCTGGTGGATGGATTCTCGTGTCTAGCTAGCTAGCGTAGAACAAGTTCGTCGGAAACACAATACGCAGACTCGCCGAGTTGTCCAAGAGGCTCGTGTCGAGCCTTTGCACTTTATTGCTTTGATTTGATCTGGTGTTACAACGTAGGGGTACACGGGTATTTTTATTAGCTGCTAGCCTATTACAAAACCGAGTCGGTGACTGCTCCTAGTCCATACCGGACAGGACTTCTACTACGTGGTTGATTCCAACAATCACCCCCCCCCCCTCCAACCACGATGTCCTCACTTCACAGCTTGGACGCCGATTCTTCCCCGCATCTCCGTAAACTTCTGTCGTTCTAAAGACTTGGTCAGGATATCTGCAAGCTGATCGTCAGTGCAAATGTAGGTGACTTCAATCTTGCCTTCTTCCACACAATCCCGTATATAATGATACCTTATATCAATGTGCTTACTTCTATCATGATGCACTGGATTCTTACATAGAGCAATCGTGGACTTGTTGTCAACATAGAGCACCACTCCTTCCGGTTCCTTGTTAGTGAGGTCACCGAGTAGCCTTTCTAGCCACACACCTTGACCTGCCGCGGTTGCAGCTGCAATATACTCCGCTTCACAGGATGATAATGCGACCACCTTCTGCTTTTGTGTTAGCCAACTCACAATGCTTCTTCCCAAGAAATATGCCACGCCCGAGGTACTTTTACGGTCGTCAATATCTCCTGCCAAGTCGCTATCACTGTAGCCAAGTAGCTCCACCATCTCCTTCCACTTTTCTCTCAAATAGACACAACCGAAGTTAGTTGTCCCTTTGATGTACCTGAGTATTTGTTTCACAGCTGCCTAATGTTCTGTCGTGGGTGCTTCCATGAAGCGACTCACTACGCCAACGGAATAGGCCAAGTCTGGTCGTGTATTCACAAGATACCTTAGTCTTCCGACCACACTTCTATACTCCGTTGCATCAAACGCGGGTGCTTGGCTTTTCTTGCTAAGTTTAAGTCGAGGCTCCATTGAAACATGACTTGGATTGCAGTCCTCCATGCTACAGCTTTCAAGAATCTTCTTTGCATATGCCTCCTGGCATAGTGTGATTCCCTCCGGTTTTTGATGCACCTCGATCCCGAGATAGTAAGTCAAGAGCCCTAGATCACTCATCTTGAAAAGCTCCTTCATTTGTAGCTTGAATCTAGCAATCTCCTCCTCATCTGCTCCAGTTATCAAGAGATCATCAACATAGATGCCCACTAGGAGACGATCCTTGCCTTTACCTCGCTTGTACATAGCATGCTCCAGTGGACTTTTCTCAAAACCAAGAGAAACTAGTGTACGATCAAGCTTGATGTTCCACGCCCGAGGAGCTTGGCATAGCCCGTACAATGCCTTGTGTAGTTTCAACACCTTATGCTCCTCTCCCTTTTTAATGTAACCCGGTGGTTGCTTCACATATACTTCTTCTTTCAACTCCCCGTTCAAAAAAGCGGATTTTACATCCATGTGATGTAGCTTGCAAGATTCTTGAGCAGCGAGAGCTATAACTAGCCTCACCGATTCCATCCTTGTGACAGGAGCGAACACTTCCTCAAAGTCTACACCTTGCTCTTGCACGTATCCTTTGGCTACAAGCCTTGCCTTATGCTTCACCAAGTTTCCTTCGGCATCTTTCTTGATTTTGTACACCCACTTGAGCCCTATGATTTTATGGTCGTTGGGTGGATCCACGAGCTCCCATGTTTTGTTGTCTTGGATCAATCCCAACTCCTCATCCATAGCACGACGCCAACACTCCTCCGTGTTTGCATCTTCAAATTTCATCGATTCCTCGACGCTAAGCAGACAATGTCATCCTCTTCCTTTAATTTTCACAGGATTTACTTTTGAAAGTGCTTCCTTTGGATATAAATCCACCATTGGCCGAAGACGGACTGGTGTCGGCGGACGTTCCCTTCTCTCCTGTTCAGTCGAAGACGAAGTAACATCATCTGGAGTTGCCAAACTCCGGATTTCTCGCGATTGCTGTTCTTCATAACTGGTTGTAGCTTCAGACGAGCCAGCCAAAACAGATGTACCATCTTCACGTACAAAGACTTCATGTGCTCGTGGTGCAGCACGTGGGCTGCTTTGCTGCATGCTGGAAACACCTCCAACCGACAGGCTCTTGCATGGGCTGGCCGGTGCTGTGCCACGTGAGCCACGAGCTGGTGTGGCCTGCTCTGGCCCTCCTGATGGAACAACGCCACCAGGGCGAGCGCTGCGCGCGCTGCTGCCAGGTGTGCCGTACGTGCCCTCGGACACGTCGGCTGCTGGAGCTTCTGGCATGTGCCTCCTCGCGTCCTTTTTCTCTGCTGCGCCGCTCGCACTACTCGTCGCGGCACTCGACGTCTTCGGTTGATCACCAATGTCTGCATGCTCATAATCATCGTAAACAACGTTGAAAATTTCATCGGAAGATGGATATACCGACATGGTGGAGTTCCAATTCCATGACCTCGCTTCTTTAAAGACCATGTCACGTGTCACAACCACTTTATTGGTCGAGGGGTTGCACGCACGGTATGCCTTTGTTCCCTTTTCACAGCCAACCAACATCATTGGAGTACTCCGATCCGCCAATTTGCTAGTATGCCCGGTCACTGTCTTCACATGCGCCACGCACCCGAAAGTGCGAAGATGATCAACCCTGGGCTTGTGTCCGTACCATGCTTCGTACGGCGTCATCCCAACCACACTCTTGGTTGGAGCCCGGTTCAGCAGATAAACAGCCGTATTGACCACCTCACCCCAAAACTTGCCCGGCATGCCTTTACTCTTCAACATGCTTCGTGCCATCGCTACCACGTTTTGATTCCTCCGTTCCACAACACCATTTTGCTGTGGTGAATATGGTGCCGTAAGATACCTCTTGATCCCTTGAGCTTTGCAAAATTCCCTGAATGCACGAGACTTGAACTCAACCCCCCCCCCCCCCCCCCCCCGATCGGTACGGAGGGCCTTCAGCTTGGCTTTAGATTCTACTTCAGCTGCCATCTTTAATATCATGAAGGCTTGCAAAGCTTGGTCCTTCGTCTTCAACAACACGATGAATCTGCTGAAGTCGTCGATGACGAGCAAGAAGTATTTGTTTCCGGCAGGGGTGGCCGGTGTAATCGGTCTGCACAAGTCTCCGTGGACCAACTCAAGAGCTTTACTCGCTCTAAAGTTTCCCTCTCTTGGGAACAGGGCTCGCCTTTGTTTCCCAATAAGACAACCATCGCACACTTGGTTGACATGATTGATGCACGGTAGACCACGTACCATCTCCTTTTGTCCAAGTTGTCGAAGAGCCTGGAAATTTAGATGACCATAGCGCGCATGCCACTTCCATGCCGAGTCGTCCATGCTCGACAAGAGACATACTGGATCCACACGATCCAAGTTGAGGACGTAAAGCCTGTTCGGTGACCTCTGCACCTTTATAATTAGCATCCTCTGACGATCATACCCCCATAGATAGCCATCTTCGAGCACAATCTTGCAACCACGCTCCTCGAGCTGACCAAGACTTATGATGCTGCTCTTTAGCTTGGGAATATAGTACACATCCGTGAGTACCTTGTGACCGCCGTTCTTCAACTCAAACAGGATAGTACCTCGCCCTGCAATGTCAACGGTCCGTCCGTCGCCGAACCGAACCGTGCCTCCCACCGAAACACTGAGCTCAGAAAACTGGTCCTTGTCGCCGGTCATGTGGTTGCTAGCGCCCGTGTCGAGGTACCACACGTGCCTCGACGTGTTCATCCTCTTCTTATCGTGAATATAAGCTGCCTCCTCTATGAGCGTGACAACCTCTTGTTGGGGAACGTAGTAATTTCAGAAAAATTCCTACGCACACACAAGATCATGGTGATGCATAGCAACGAGAGGGGAGAGTGTTTTCTACGTACCCTCGTAGACCGAAGCGGAAGCATTGACACAACGAAAAGGAAGTAGTCGTACATCTTCCCGGTCCAACTGATCCAAGCACCGTTACTCCGGCACCTCCGAGTTCTTGACACACGTACAGCTCGATGACGCACCCCGGGCTGCGATGCAGCAAAGCTTCGGGGAGGAGTTCCGACAGCACGACGGCGTGGTGACGATCTTGATGTTCAACCGTCGCAGGACTTCGCCTAAGCACCGCTATAATATGACCGAGGTGTAATATCGTGGAGGGGGGCACCGCACACGGCTAAGGAACGATCACGAAGATCAACTTGTGTGTTCTGGGGTGCCCCCTGCCCCCGTATATAAAGGAACAAGGGAGGAGGAGGCCGGCCCTAGGAGGAGGGCGCGCCAAGGGGAGTCCTACTCCCACCGGGAGTAGGACTCCTTCTTTCCTAGTCCAACTAGGAGAAGGGGGAAAGTAGGGAAGTGGAGAAGGAAGGGAGAGGGGGGCCGCGCCCCAAACCCCTTGTCCAATTCGGACTGGGCTTGGGAGGGCGCGCGCCACCTCTTGGCTCCTTCCCACTAAAGCCCATTAAGGCCCAATACTCTTCCCCGTATTCCCGTAACTCCCCGGTACTCTGAAAAATACCCGAATCACTCGGAACCTTTCCGATGTCCGAATATAGTCGTCCAATATATCGATCTTTACGTCTCGACCATTTCGAGACTCCTCGTCATGTCCCCGATCTCATCCGGGACTCCGAACTCCTTCGGTACATCAAAACTCATAAACTCATAATATAACTGTCATCGAAACCTTAAGCGTGCGGACCCTACGGTTCGAGAACAATGTAGACATGACCGAGACACGTCTTCGGTCAATAACCAATAGCGGGACCTGGATGCCCATATTGGTTCCTACATATTCTACGAAGATCTTTATCGGTCAGACCGCATAACAACATACGTTGTTCCCTTTGTCATCGGTATGTTGCTCGCCCGAGATTCGATCGTCGGTATCCAATACCTAGTTCAATCTCGTTACCGGCAAGTCTCTTTACTCGTTCCGTAATACATCATCTCGCAACTAACTCATTAGTTGCAATGCTTGCAAGACTTAAGTGATGTGCATTACCGAGAGGGCCCATAGATACCTCTCCGACAATCGGAGTGACAAATCCTAATCTCGAAATACGCCAACCCAACATGTACCTTTGGAGACACCTGTAGAGCTCCTTTATAATCACCCAGTTACGTTGTGACGTTTGGTAGCACACAAAGTGTTCCTCCGGCAAACGGGAGTTGCATAATCTCATAGTCATAGGAACATGTATAAGTCATGAAGAAAGCAATAGCAACATACTAAACGATCGAGTGCTAAGCTAACGGAATGGGTCATGTCAATCACATCATTATCCTAATGATGTGATCTCGTTAATCAAATGACAACTCATGTCTATGGCTAGGAAACATAACCATCTTTGATCAACGAGCTAGTCAAGTAGAGGCATACTAGTGACACTCTGTTTCTATGTATTCACACATGTATCATGTTTCCGGTTGATACAATTCTAGCATGAATAATAAACATTTATCATGAAATAATGAAATAAATAATAACTTTATTATTGTCTCTAGGGCATATTTCCTTCAGTCTCCCACTTGCACTAGAGTCAATAATCTAGTTCACAACGCCATGTGATTTACCAGCAATAGTTCACATCACCATGTGATTAACACCCATAGTTCATATCGATATGTGATCAACACCCAAAGGGTTTACTAGAGTCAATAATCTAGTTCACATCGATATGTGATTAACACCCAAAGAGTACTAAGGTGTGATTCATGTTTTGCTTGTGAGAGAAGTTTAGTCAACGGGTCTGCCATATTCAGATCCGTATGTATTTTGCAATTTTCTATGTCAACAATACTCTGCTCGGAGCTACTCTAGCTAATTGCTCTCACTTTCAATATGTATCTAGATTGAGACTTAAAGTCATCTAGATTAGTGTCAAAACTTGCATCGACGTAACCTTTTACGACGAACCTTTTAGTCACGTCCATAATCGAGAAACATATCCTTATTCCACTAAGGATAATTTTGACCGCTGTCTAGTGATCTACTCCTAGATCACTATTGTATTCCCTTGCCAAAATCAGTGTAGGGTATACAATAGATCTGATACATAGCATGGCATACTTTATAGAACATATGGCCAAGGCATAGGGAATGACTTTCATTCTCTTTCTATCTTCTGCCGTGGTCGGGTTTTGAGTCTTACTCAATTTCACACCTTGTAACACAGGCAAGAACTCTTTCTTTGACTGTTCCATTTTGAACTACTTCAAAATCTTGTCAAGGTATGTACTCATTGAAAAATCTTATCAAGCGTCTTGATCTATCTCTATAGATCTTGATGCTCAATATGTAAGCAGCTTCACCGAGGTCTTTCTTTGAAAAACTCCTTTCAAACACTCCTTTATGCTTTGCAGAATAATTCTACATTATTTCCGATCAACAATATGTCATTCACATATACTTATCAGAAATGCTGTAGTGCTCTCACTCACTTTCTTGTAAATACAAGCTTTACCGCAAGTCTGTATAAAACTATATGCTTTGATCAACTTATCAAAGCGTATATTCCAACTCCGAGATGCTTGCACCAGTCCATAGATGGATCGCTGGAGCTTGCATATTTTGTTAACACCTTTAGGATTGACAAAACCTTCTAGTTGCATCGTATACAACTCTTCTTTAATAAATTCATTAAGGAATGCAGTTTTGTTTTATCCATTTGCCGGATTTCATAAAATGCGGCAATTGCTAACATGATTCGAACAGACTTAAGCATAGATACGAGTGAGAAACTCTCATCGTAGTCAAACACCTTGAACTTGTCGAAAACCTTTTGCGACAATTCTAGCTTTGTAGATAGTAACACTACTATCAGCGTCCGTCTTCCTCTTGAAGATCCATTTAATCTCAATTGCTTGCCGACCATCGGGCAAGTCAACCAAAGTCCATACTTTGTTCTCATACATGGATCCCATCTCAGATTTCATGGCTTCAAGCCATTTTGCGGAATCTAGGCTCACCATCGCTTCTTCATAGTTCGTAGGTTCGTCATGGTCTAGTAACATGACTTCCAGAACAGGATTACCGTACCACTCTGGTGCGGATCTCACTCTGGTTTACCTACGAGATTTGGTAGTAACACTAGTAGAAAACAGGGCTATGGTCCAGGCCGGCTCAGCCCATTAGTCCCGGTTCAGTCTAGAACCGGGACCAATGTGGGCATTGGTCCCGGTTCGTGAGCCCAAGGGGCCGGCCGGGCCACGTGGGCCATTGGTCCCGGTTCGTCTGGACCTTTTGGTCCCGGTTGGTGGGACGAACCGGGACCAATGGGCCTCGCTCCTGGCCCACCACCATTGGTCCCGGTTGGTGGCATGAACCGGGACTAAAGGCTCCCCTTTAGTCTCGGTTCATGTCACCAACCGGGACCAATGAGGTGCCTATATATACTGTTGGAGAACGTTGCAGAAAACAAAAAATTTCCTACTCGTTTCACCAAGATCCATCTAGGAGTTCATCTAGCAACGAGTCATCGGATGCATCTACATACCTTTGTAGATCGCGTGCGGAAGCGTTCAAAGAACGGTGATGATGTAGTCGAACACGACGTGATCCAAATCACCGATGACCAAGCGCCGAACGGACGGCACCTCCGCGTTCAACACATGTACGGGACGGGAGACGTCTCCTCCTTCTTGATCCAGCAAGGGGAAAGGAGAGGTTGATGAAGATCCAGCAGCACGACGGCGTGATGGTGGATGCAGGGCGTCACAGTAGCAGGGCTTCGCCTATACTACGAGAGAGAGAGAGACGTAACAGGGAGAGAGGGAGGCGCCATGGGGGGTGGTGCGCCAGCCTAGGAGATCCAATCTCCTAGGTGCGGCAGCCAAGGGGAGGTTTCCCTCCCCCCCAAGGCACCTAGAGGTGCCTTCCACCATTGGGACTCTTCCCTTAAGTGGAACCCTAGGCGCATGGGCTTTTGGGGCTGGTGCCCTTGGCCCATCTAGGCCAAGGCGCACCCCCTACAGCCCATGTGGCCCCCCGGGACAGGTGGCCCCACCTGGTGGGCCCCCGGGACCCCTCCGGTGGTCCCGGTACAATACCGATAACCCCGAAACTTGTCCCGATGGCCGAAACAGCACTTCCTATATATAATTCTTTACCTCCGGACCATTCCGGAACTCCTCGTGACGTCCGGGATCTCATCCGGGACTCCGAACAACATTCGGGTTACTGCATATACATATCTTCACAACCCTAGCGTCACCGAACCTTAAGTGTGTAGACCCTACGGGTTCGGGAGACAAGCAGACATGACCGAGACGACTCTCCGGTCAATAACCAACAACGGGATCTGGATAGCCATGTTGGCTCCCACATGCTCCACGATGATCTCATCGGATGAACCACGATTTCGAGGATTCAATCAACCCCGTATGCAATTCCCTTTGTCAATCGATATGTTACTTGCCCGAGATTCGATCATCGGTATCCCAATACCTCATTCAATCTCGTTACCGGCAAGTCACTTTACTCGTACCGTAATGCATGATCCTGTGACCAGACACTTGGTCACTTTGAGCTCATTATGATGATGCATTACCGAGTGGGCCCGGTGATACCTCTCCGTCATACGGAGTGACAAATCCCAGTCTTGATCCGTGTCAACCCAACAGACACTTTCGGAGATACCCGTAGTCTACCTTTATAGTCACCCAGTTACCTTGTGACGTTTGGTATACCCAAAGCACTCCTACGGTATCCGGGAGTTACACGATCTCATGGTCTAAGGAAAAGATACTTGACATTGGAAAAACTCTAGCAAACGAACTATACGATCTTGTGCTATGTTTAGGATTGGGTCTTGTCCATCACATCATTCTCCTAATGATGTGATCTCGTTATCAATGACATCCAATGTCCATAGTCAGGAAACCATGACTATCTGTTGATCAACGAGCTAGTCAACTAGAGGCTTACTAGGGACATGTTGGTGTCTGTTATTCACACATGTATTACGATTTCCGGATAACACAATTATAGCATGAATAAAGACAATTATCATGAAAAAGGAAATATAATAATAATGCTTTTATTATTGCCTCTAGGGCATATTTCCAACAGTCTCCCACTTGCACTAGAGTCAATAATCTAGTTACATTGTGATGAATCGAACACCCATGGAATTCTGGTGTTGATCATGTTTTGCTCTAGGGAGAGGTTTAGTCAACGGATCTGCTACATACAGGTCCGTATGTACTTTACAAATATCTATGTCTCCATCTTGAACGTTTTCACGAATGGAGTTGAAGCGACGCTTGATGTGCCTTGTCTTCTTGTGAAACCTGGGCTCCTTGGCAAGTGCAATAGCTCCAGTGTTGTCACAGAAAAGTTTGATTGGCCCCGACGCATTGGGTATGACTCCTAGGTCGGTGATGAACTCCTTCACCCATATTGCTTCATGTGCTGCCTCCGAGGCTGCCATGTACTCCGCTTCACATGTAGATCCCGCCACGACGCCTTGCTTGCAACTGCACCAGCTTACTGCCCCACCATTCAAAATATACACATATCCGGTTTGTGACTTAGAGTCATCCAGATCTGTGTCGAAGCTAGCATCGACGTAACCCTTTACGACGAGCTCTTCGTCACCTCCATAAACGAGAAACATTTCCTTAGTCCTTTTCAGGTACTTCAGGATATTCTTGACCGCTGTCCAGTGTTCCTTGCCGGGATTACTTTGGTACCTTCCTACCAAACTTACGGCAAGGTTTACATCAGGTCTGGTACACAGCATGGCATACATAATAGAACCTATGGCCGATGCATAGGGGATGACGCTCATCTCTTCTATATCTTCTGCCGTGGTCGGACATTGAGCTGAGCTCAATTTCATACCTTGTAACACAGGCAAGAACCCCTTCTTAGATTGATCCATATTGAACTTCTTCAATATCTTATCAAGGTATGTGCTTTGTGAAAGACCTATGAGGCGTCTCGATCTATCTCTATAGATTTTGATGCCTAATATATAAGCAGCTTCTCCAAGGTCCTTCATTGAAAAACTCGTATTCAAGTAGGCCTTGATGCTATCCAAGAGTTCTATATCATTTCCCATCAATAGTATGTCATCTACATATAATATGAGAAATGCTACAGAGCTCCCACTCACTTTCTTGTAAACGCAGGCTTCTCCATAAGTCTGCGTAAACCCAAATGCTTTAATCATCTCATCAAAGCGAATGTTCCAACTCCGAGATGCTTGCACCAGCCCATAAATCGAGCGTTGGAGCTTGCACACCTTGTCAGCATTCTTAGGATCGACAAAACCTTCCGGCTGCATCATATACAATTCTTCCTTAAGGAAACCATTAAGGAATGCCGTTTTGACGTCCATTTGCTATATCTCATAATCGTAAAACGCGGCAATTGCTAACATGATTCGGATGGACTTTAGCTTCGCTACCGGTGAGAAAGTCTCATCGTAGTCAACCCCTTGAACTTGTCGATAACCCTTAGCGACAAGCCGAGCTTTATAGATGGTCACATTACCATCCGCGTCTGTCTTCTTCTTAAAGATCCATTTATTTTCTATGGCTCGCCGTTCAACGGGCAAGTCAGTCAAAGTCCATACTTTGTTTTCATACATAGATCCTATCTCGGATTTCATGGCTTCTAGCCATTTGTCGGAATCCGAGCCCGCCATCGCTTCTTCATAGTTCGAAGGTTCACCATTGTCTAACAACATGATTTCCAAGACAGGGTTGCCGTACCACTCTGGTACGGAACGTGTCCTTGTGGACCTTCGAATTTCAGTAGGAGCTTGATCAGAAGTATCTTGATCATTATCATTAACTTCCTCTCTAGTCGGTGCAGGCACCTCAGGAACATTTTCTTGAGTTGCGCCATTTTCCGGTTCAAGAGGTAATACTTCATCAAGCTCTACTTTCCTCCCACTTACTTCTTTCGAGAGAAACTCTTTCTCTAGAAAGGACCCATTCTTGGCAACAAAGATCTTGCCTTCGGATCTGAGGTAGAAGGTATACCCAATTGTTTCTTTTGGGTATCCTATGAAGACGCATTTTTCCGACTTGGGTTCGAGCTTTTCAGGTTGAAGTTTCTTGACATAAGCATCGCATCCCCAAACTTTTAGAAACGACAGCTTAGGTTTCTTCCCAAACCATAATTCATACGGTGTCGTCTCAACGGATTTCGATGGAGCCCTATTTAAAGTGAATGCGGCAGTCTCTAAAGCATAGCCCCAAAAAGATAGCGGTAAATCGGTAAGAGACATCATAGATCGCACCATATCTAATAGAGTGTGATTACGACGTTCGGACACACCGTTACGCTGAGGTGTTCCAGGCGGCGTGAGTTGTGAAACTATTCCACATTTTCTTAAGTGTGTGCCAAATTCGTGACTCAAGTATTCTCCTCCACGATCTGATCGTAGAAACTTGATTTTCCTGTCACGTTGATTTTCAACCTCACTCTGAAATTCCTTGAACTTTTCAAAGGTTTCAGACTTGTGTTTCATTAAGTAGATATACCCATATCTACTTAAATCATCAGTGAGCGTGAGAACATAACGATAGCCACCGCGAGCCTCAACACTCATTGGACCGCACACATCAGTATGTATGATTTCCAATAAGTTGGTTGCTCGCTCCATTGTTCCTGAGAACGGAGTCTTGGTCATCTTACCCATGAGGCATGGTTCGCACATGTCAAATGATTCATAATCAAGAGACTTCCATTCTTTGGCTTCTTCCCGGCAGCTTGCTTGCCGGGCGCGGCAACTTCCTTGCCGTCCTTCTTGAAGTTCTTTTTACCCTTGCCCTTCTTGAACTTAGTGGTTTTATTGACCATCAACACTTGATGTTCCTTCTTGACTTCTACCTCTGTTGATTTCAGCATAGCAAATACTTCAGGAATGGTCTTTTCCATCCCCTGCATATTGAAGTTCATCACAAAGCTCTTGTAGCTTGGTGGAAGCGACTGGAGGATTCTGTCAATGACCGCATCATCCGGGAGATTAACTCCCAGCTGAGTCAAGCGGTTATGCAACCCAGACATAGTGAGTATGTGCTCACTGACAGAACTGTTTTCCTCCATCTTACAGCTGAAGAACTTGTCGGAGACTTGATATCTCTCGACCCGGGCATGAGCTTGGAAAACCATTTTCAGCTCTTCGAACATCTCATATGCTCCATGTCTCTCAAAACGCTTTTGGAGCCCCGGCTCTAAACTGTAAAGCATGCCGCACTGAACGAGGGAGTAGTCATCGGTACGTGCCTGCCAAGCGTTCATAATATCTTGTTCTGCAGGGAGAACCGGTGCGTCACCAAGCGGTGCTTGTAGGACATAATCTTTCTTGGCAGCTATGAGGATGATCCTCAGGTTCCGGACCCAGTCCGTATAGTTGCTGCCATCATCTTTCAGCTAGGTTTTCTCTAGGAACGCGTTGAAGTTGAGGACTACGTTGGCCATTTGATCTACAAGACATATTGTAAATGTTTTAGACTAAGTTCATGATAATTAAGTTCATCTAATCAAATTATTGAATGAACAACCACTTAGATAGACATCCCTCTTTTAGTCATCTAAGCATAACATGATCCGAGTCAACTAGGCCGTGTCCGATCATCACGTGAGACGGACTAGTCAACGTCGGTAAACATCTTCATGTTGATCGTATCTTCTATACGACTCATGCTCGACCTTTCGGTCTTCTGTGTTCCGAGGCCATGTCTGTACATGCTAGGCTCGTCAAGTCAACCTAAGTGTTTGCATGTGTAAATCTATCTTACACCCGTTGTATGTGAACGTCTGAATAAAACACCCGATCATCACGTGGTGTTTTGAAACAGCGAACTGTCGCAACGGTGCACAGTTAGGGGGAACACTTCTTGAAATTAGTATGAGGGATCATCTTATTTACTACCGTCGTTCTAAGTAAACAAGATGCAAAACATGATAAACATCACATGCAATCAAATAATAAATGTGACATGATATGGCCAATATCACATAGCTCCTTTGATCTCCATCTTGGGGCTCCATGATCATCTTGTCACCGGCTTGACACCATGATCTCCATCATCATGATCTCCATCATCGTGTCTCCATGAAGTTGCTCGCCAACTATTACTTCTACTACTATGGCTAACGCGTTTAGCAATAAAGTAAAGTAATTTACATGGCGTTTCTCAATGACACACAGGTCATACAAAAAATAAAGACAACTCCTATGGCTCCTGCCGGTTGTCATACTCATCGACATGCAAGTCGTGATTCCTATTACAATAGCATGAACATCTCATACATCACATATAGATCATTCATCATTCATCACAACTTTGGCCATATCATATCACAAACCACTTGCTGCAAAAACAAGTTAGACGTCCTCTAATTGTTGTTGCAAGTTTTACGTGGCTGAATTAGGGTTCTAGCAAGAACGTCTTCTTACCTACGTTAAAGCCACAACGTGATTTGTCAACTTCTATTTACCCTTCATAAGGACCCTGTTCATCGAATCCGCTCCAACTAAAGTGGGAGAGACAGACACCCGCCAGCCACCTTATGCAACTAGTGCATGTTAGTCGGTGGAACCGGTCTCACGTAAGCGTACGTGTAAGGTTGGTCCGGGCCGCTTCATCCCACAATACCGCTGAAGCAAGATAAGACTAGTAGCGGCAAGAAAGTTGACAAATCTACGCCCACAACAAATTGTGTTCTACTCGCGCAAGAAGAACTACGCATAGCCCTAGCTCATGATGCCACTGTTGGAGAACGTTGCAGAAAACAAAAATTTTCCTACTCGTTTCACCAAGATCCATCTAGGAGTTCATCTAGCAACGAGTCATCGGATGCATCTACATACCTTTGTAGATCACGTGCGAAAGCGTTCAAAGAACGGTGATGATGTAGTCGAACACGACGTGATCCAAATCACCGATGACCAAGCGCCGAACGGACGGCACCTCCGCGTTCAACACACGTACGGGACGGGAGACGTCTCCTCCTTCTTGATCCAGCAAGGGGAAAGGAGAGGTTGATGAAGATCCAGCATCACGACGGCGTGATGGTGGATGCAGGGCGTCACAGTAGCAGGGCTTCGCCTATACTACGAGAGAGAGACGTAACGGGGAGAGAGGGAGGCGCCAGGGGCTGGTGTATCAAGTCCCTCCTCTCCCCCACTATATATAGGAGGGCCATGGGGGGTCGTGCGCCAGCCTAGGAGATCCAATCTCCTAGGTGCGGCAGCCAAGGGGAGGTTTCCCTCCCCCCCCCCCCAAGGCACCTAGAGGTGCCTTCCACCATTGGGACTCTTCCCTTAAGTGGAACCCTAGGCGCATGGGCTTTTGGGGCCGGTGCCCTTGGCCCATCTAGGCCAAGGCGCACCCCCTACAGCCCATGTGGCCCCCCGGGACAGGTGGCCCCACCCGGTGGGCCCCTGGGACCCCTCCGGTGGTCCCGGTACAATACCGATATCCCCGAAACTTGTCCCGATGGCCGAAACAGCACTTCCTATATATAATTCTTTACCCCCGGACCATTCCGGAACTCCTCGTGACGTCCGGGATCTCATCCGGGACTCCAAACAACATCGGGTTACTGCATATACATATCTTCACAACCGTAGCGTCACCGAACCTTAAGTGTGTAGACCCTACGGGTTCGGGAGACAAGCAGACATGACCGAGACGACTCTCCGGTCAATAACCAACAGCGGGATCTGGATACCCATGTTGGCTCCCACATGCTCCACGATGATCTCATCGGATGAACCACGATGTCGAGGATTCAATCAACCCCGTATGCAATTCCCTTTGTCAATCGATATGTTACTTGCCCGAGATTCGATCGTCGGTATCCCAATACCTCGTTCAATCTCGTTACGGGCAAGTCACTTTACTCGTACCGTAATGCATGATCCCGTGACCAGACACTTGGTCACTTTGAGCTCATTATGATGATGCATTACCGAGTGGGCCCGGTGATACCTCTCCGTCATACGGAGTGACAAATCCCAGTCTTGATCCGTGTCAACCCAACAGACACTTTCGGAGATACCCGTAGTCTACCTTTATAGTCACCCAGTTACGTTGTGACGTTTGGTATACCCAAAGCACTCCTACGGTATCCGGGAGTTACACGATCTCATGGTCTAAGGAAAAGATACTTGACATTGGAAAAACTCTAGCAAACGAACTATACGATCTTGTGCTATGTTTAGGATTGGGTCTTGTCCATCACATCATTCTCCTAATGATGTGATCTCGTTATCAATGACATCCAATGTCCATAGTCAGGAAACCATGACTATCTGTTGATCAACGAGCTAGTCAACTAGAGGCTTACTAGGGACATGTTGGTGTCTGTTATTCACACATGTATTACGATTTCCGGATAACACAATTATAGCATGAATAAAGACAATTATCATGAATAAGGAAATATAATAATAATGCTTTTATTATTGCCTCTAGGGCATATTTCCAACATATACCCCCTCGCGCAAGAGTAGAGCACAGTGCTCTGTTTTTTCTGGCCGAGGGGGAGAGGGCTTTGTGGTGCTCTAGCTCACCTCCTATGCACATGAGGTGTTCGATGGAATGCCCGAGCCACACTACTTAAGCTTTCTCCTCTTGAAGCTCGACCTCCAAGCTCCATTTTCCTCGAGATTTGTCTAGATTTAGCGGTCCGTCACGCCTCGTCCCCGTCTTCACCGCCGTCGATCACCCGCGCCGATCTCATCACCGACACCACCGTGGTGAGCCTCTTATTCTTATCTTCTTTCTGAAAGGAAAAATATTCTTACTTGTATGTTTAGATAGATACTTGTATCATTTTCTTACATTTATTATTGCATCTTATATAGTGCGATGGTTTTGGTATCCGCCCCCGTCGGCCCTCGTCCTGTCTATGATTCGGATTTGGTATGTATATTATCTTTATAACTATTGGTTCATTTATTGTTTATGAAAATTATGCCAACCAACGTGACATAGATTTTATTTATCTAGGATGTATGTGAATCGGAAATGCCAACCGACCCTATTGTCGAGAGGTTAAATTTAGTTGAAGAAGAAAACAATTTGTTGAAGGAAAAAATAAAAAAATTGAGGAGGAGAAGATGATATTGGAGTTGCATGTTGCGGATGTCGTCGATGATCACAAGATCAAGATGGATGCAATGTGCTTGAAGATTAGAAAGATTAGAAAATATGCCATTCATACCGAGGCTTGGTATCATTATGCCGTTGGATCAATTGTTACCTTGGTTGCGATTATGATCGCATTTGTTTTCGCATTGAAATGCTTTACATAGTTTCAATGTATGGTTTAATTAATTAGATGCTCTGGAGATCTATATGTTATTAGATGAGAACTATGTATGCACTTTGGTTTTAATGTGATGATGAACTTCTATTAATTTGGACACTTAATTATATATAATGCACGCAGATGAACCGGCAATGGACGTATGGTGACAGACACACCCGCGAGTACATTAAGGGCGTGCATGAGTTTCTCGATGCGGCTGAGGCAAACAAGCAGAATGGTTTTATGTGTTGTCTATGCACTGAATGTGGGAATACGAGGTCTTACTCTAACCGGAAAATCCTTCACTCCCACCTGCTTTACAAGGGTTTCATGCCACACTATAATGTTTGGACGAGGCACGGAGAAATAGGGGTTATGATGGAAGACGGTGAAGAAGAAGAGTACGATGACAACTATGTGCCCCCTGAATACGGTGATGCTGCAACGGGGGGAGCTAGTGAAGATCAAGAGGAACCAGACGATGTGCCCAATGATGCTACCACGGGTGAAGCTGCTGAAGATCAAGAGGAACCAGACGATGTGCCCGATGATGATGATCTCCGCCGGGTCATTGTCGATGCAAGGACGCAATGCATTAGTCAAAAGGAGAAGCTGAAGTTCGATCGCATGTTAGAGGATCACAAAAAAGGGTTATACCCCAATTGCGAAGATGGCAACACAAAGCTCGGTACCATACTGGAATTGCTGCAGTGGAAGGCAGAGAATGCTGTGGCTGACAAAGGATTTGAGAAGCTACTGAAAATATTGAAGAAGAAGCTTCCAAAGGATAACGAATTGCCCGACAGTACATACGCAGCAAAGAAGGTCGTATGCCCTCTAGGATTGGAGGTGGAGAAGATACATGCATGCCCTAATGACTGCATCCTCTACCGCGGTGCATACAAGGATCTGAACGCATGCCCGGTATGCGGTGCGTTGCGGTATAAGATCAGACGAGATGACCCTGGTGATGTTGATGGTGAGCCCCTCAGGAAGAGGGTTCCTGCGAAGGTGATGTGGTATGCTCCTATAATACCACGGTTGAAACGTCTGTTCAGAAACTAAGAGCATGCCAAGTTGATGCGATGGCACAGTCAGAACCGAAAGAAAGATGGGAAGTTGAGAGCACCCGCTGACGGGTCGCAGTGGAGAAAAATCGAGAGAAAGTACTGGGATGAGTTTGCAAAGGACCCAAGGAATGTATGGTTTGCTTTAAGCGCGGATGGCATTAATCCTTTCGGGGAGCAGAGCAGCAATCACAGCACCTGGCCCGTGACTCTATGTATGTATAACCTTCCTCCTTGGATGTGCATGAAGCGGAAGTTCATTATGATGCCAGTTCTCATCCAAGGCCCTAAGCAACCCGGCAACGAAATTGATGTGTACCTAAGGCCATTAGTTGAAGAACTTTTACAGCTGTGGAATGGAAACGGTGTACGTACGTGGGATGAGCACAGATAGGAGGAATTTAACCTTAAGGCGTTGCTGTTCGTGACCATCAACGATTGGCCCGCTCTCAGTAACCTTTTAGGACAGACAAACAAAGGATACCACGCATGCACGCACTGTTTAGATGACACTGAAAGTATATACCTGGAAAAATGTAGGAAGAATGTGTACCTGGGCCATCGTCGATTTCTTCCGACCAACCATCAATGTCGAAAGAAAGGCAAGCATTTCAAAGGCGAGGCAGATCACCGGAAGAAGCCCGCCATGCGCACCGGTGATCACGTGCTTGCTATGGTCAATGATTTACACTACGTAATCTTTGGAAAGGGTCCCGGTGGACTAGCTGTTCCGAATGACGCTGAGGGACACGCACCCATGTGGAAGAAGAAATCTATATTTTGGGACCTACCCTACTGGAAAGACCTAGAGGTCTGCTCCTCAATCGACGTGATGCACGTGACGAAGAACCTTTGCGTGAACCTGCTAGGCTTCTTGGGCGTGTATGGGAAGACAAAAGATACACCTGAGGCACGGGAGGACCTGCAACGTTTGCACGAAAAAGACGGCATGCCTCCGAAGCAGTATAAAGGTCCTGCCAGCTACGCTCTTACGAAAGAAGAGAAAGAAATCTTCTTTGAATGCCTGCTCAGTATGAAGGTCACGACTGGCTTCTCGTCGAATATAAAGGGAATAATAAATATGCCAGAGAAAAGTTTCAGAACCTAAAGTCTCATGACTGCCACGTGATTATGACGCAACTGCTTCCGGTTGCATTGAGGGGGCTTCTACCGGAAAACGTCCGATTAGCCATTGTGAAGCTATGTGCATTCCTCAATGCAATCTCTCAGAAGGTGATCGATCCAGAAATCGTACCAAGGCTAAGGAGTGATGTGGCGCAATGTCTTGTCAGTTTCGAGCTGGTGTTCCCACCATCCTTCTTCAATATCATGACGCACGTCCTAGTTCATCTAGTCGACGAGATTGTCATCCTGGGGCCCGTATTTCTACACAATATGTTTCCCTTTGAGAGGTTCATGGGAGTCCTAAAGAACTGTGTCCGTAACCGCGCTAGGCCAGAAGGAAGCATCTCCATGGGCCATCAAACAGAGGATGTTATTGGGTTTTGTGTTGACTTCATTCCTGGCCTTAACAAGATAGGTCTCCCTAAATCCCGGTATGAGGGGAGACTGACTGGAAAAGGCACTCTTGGAAGAGACTCAATAATATGCAGGGACGGATATTCTTGGTCTCAAGCACACTACACAGTTCTACAGAACTCTACCTTGGTGACCCCGTATGTCGATGAACACAAGAACAGTCTGCGCTCCAAACACCCGGAGCAATGCGATGACTGGATTACATATGAACACATCAGGACTTTCAGTAGTTGGTTGGAAACACGTCTCAGAGGTGACAACACTGTTTGTGATGAGTTGTACTTGTTGTCCAGGGGACCATCTTTGACTGTATTGACTTACAAAGGATACGAGATAAATGGGAATACATTTTACACAATCGCCCAAGATCAAAAGAGCACCAACCAAAACAGCGGTGTCCGCTTTGATGCAACAACCGAGAGCGGAAAGGACACATATTATGGTTACATAGTGGACATATGGGAACTTGACTATGGACCTGATTTTAAGGTCCCTTTGTTTAAGTGCAAATGGATCAATCTGTTAGGCGGCGGGGTACAGGTAGACCCACAGTACGGAATGACAACAGTGGATCTGAAAAATCTTGGGTACACTGACGAACCGTTCGTCCTAGCCAATGATGTGGCACAGGTTATCTATGTGAAGGACATGTCTACCAAACCGAGAAAAAGAAAAGATAAGGAAGCGAATACATCATACGATGAGCCAAAGCGCCACATAGTTCTCTCAGGAAAAAGGGACATCCTGGGAGTGGACGGCAAGACAGACATGTCTAAAGATTATGAAAAGTTTCATGAAATTCCTCCCTTCAATGTCAAGGCTGACCCAAGCATCCTGATAAACAATGAAGATTATCCATGGTTACGGCGCAATAAAGAAATGACACAAGCGAAGAAAAAGTGAAGACTTTCTCCCGCAATAAGCAAATGCTATGTGGGTGAAATTATGATACCATCCCAACTTTCAACTTTTTCAGAGTTCATTTGAAATGCTTTCATGTCTTATGGTTCGAAACTTTGATACTTCGAAAGTGATTGTCCATTTTGTACACGAAGTGCATCAAGTTTTTGTCGTAACCCTCTCTACTTTTTGGAACATGCTATGTGGGTGAAATGATGATACCATGCCAACTTTCAATCTTTTCAGAGTTCATTTTGAAATGCTTTCCAATTTCAGAGTCATTTAGCTCAAAGAATGAATTAATAGCAAACAGAATGAACTACAAAACTTTTATGAAAATAAAAACAATCAATTAAAATATTATGTTATGATCAACTAAAATAAAACTATAATATTCTTCAATAGCAAAAAGAATATAATTTTTGTGACCTAAAATCAAACTATAAGTATTTAATTGTAAGTATAAATAAAAAATAAATAGCAAAGAAGAAAAAAAATTCTATTTTTATAGTAAAGTTATTCATAAACTACTGATTCACACAAATTTTATAAAATTCCAATTTAAACTATTTAAAATTTTAAAACTAATGGCACTAACAGAAAGTTTATAATTTTTGTGACCTAAAATCAAAAAGAAATCACTAAAAAACTATAAGTATTTAGTTGTAAGTATAAATAAAAAATAAATAGAAAAAAAATTCTATTTTTATAGTAAAGTTATTCATAAAGTAGTGATTCACACAAATTTTTAAAAATTCAAATTTAAACTATTCAAAATTTAAAACTAATGGCACTAACAGAAAGTTTATAATTTTTGTGACCTAAAAGCAAAAAGAAATCACTAAGAAACTGTAAGTATTTAGTTTTAAGTAGAAATAAAAAAATAAAAAACCAAAAAAATGTAGAAATAAAAAAGAAAAAACCAAAAAAAATGCCACCTACTGGGCCTCCACGGCCTGAATACGACTAGAAACCCTACATGGGCCAGGATTCAGGCCCGCAGAGGCCCAATAGGCCCACAGGCAGTAGCAAGTTTAGGCCCGAAAGCCTGCATTAGAGAGGTGCTCGAATGGGGAGGCACAGCAGCGCTTATAAACCAGTGTCGGCGCCCTTCAGCTAGCGATGTGGGACTAAACTTTTGGGCGCGGGGCGCACAAGGGCATTGGTCCCGGTTGGTGGCACCAACCGGGACTAAAGGGTGCATTGGTCACGGTTCGTGGCACCAACCGTGACCAATGCCCCCCTTTAGTCCCGGTTCCCGGGACCAATGGCCTTCGCTTCCCGCCCTTTGGGCTGCCGAAAATTGGCCTTTGGTCCCCGTTCGTGGCACCAACCGGGACTAATGCCTACCTTTAGTCCCGGGTTGTGCCACGAACCGGGACTAAAGGCTTTGCTATATAAGTTCACACTCTGGAAATTTTCACTCTCGTCTCTCGCAGTTGCCGCCCCGACGCCGACGCCGCCAGGCTGCCCCGCCGTCGTCGTCGCCTCGCCCGTGCTCGTCGTCGCCCGCGCCCTCGCCGTCGCCCGGGCCCCTGCCCCGACGCGCGCCGCCCGACCCGCCCCCGTCGCCGTCGCCCGCGCGCCACCCCGGCCCGCCCTCGCCGTCGCCCGCGCCCCTGCCCCGACGCCATCCTCACCGCCGACCTCTCCTTAGCTTGGTCCGGCCGCCGGCGCCCTCCCATTGCAAATTTTTTTGTTCATAGATGATAGATGATCAAATGATGTTTTTTTGTTCATAGATGATCAAATGATGTTTTTTTTGTTCATAGATGATAGATGATCAAATGATGTTTTTTTTGTTCATAGATGATCATATGATTTTTTTTAGGTTATTTTCATTTGTAGAAATTTTTTATGTATCTAGGAATATTTTTGTTCATAGATGATAGATGATCAAATGATGCATATTTTTGTTCATAGATGATAGATGATCAAATGATGATTTTTTCGTTCATAGATGATAGATGATCAAATGATGTTTTTTTTGTTCATAGATGATCATATGATTTTTTTAGGTTATTTTCATTTGTAGAAATTTTTTATGTATCTAGGAATATATTTGTTCATAGATGATAGATGATCAAATGATGAATTTTTTGTTCATAGATGATAGATGATCAAATGATGTTAACCTCTATTCATGAGAGAGGCGGAGAAGAAGGGGAAGAAGAGGAGAGGAAGAAGAGGATAAAAAAAGATCCCCTCTATTCTTTCTTCTCTTCTTTTTTCTTCTTCTTCCTCTTATTTTTTTATCGGGAACGAGGGTCGTCGAGGGGTCGAGGGGGGGGGACGGCGAACATTCATGAGAGAGGCGGGGAAGAGGGAGAAGAAGAGGAGAGGAAGAAGAGGAAAAAAAGAAGAGGAAGAAGACGAATAAAAAGAGGAGAAGAAGTTCTTCTCCTCTGTTCTTTCTTCTCTTCTTTTTTCTTCTTCTCCTTTTTTTATCGGGAATGAGGGCATGTCGAGAGTGTCGTCGAGCGGTCGAGGGTCGGGAAACTAGGGCTTACCCGAAGAAGGAGAAGAAGAGAAGAGGAAGAAGAGGAGAAAAAAAAGAAAAGGAAAAAAAGAGGAAGAAGAAGAAAAAAAGAGGAGAAGAAGAAGGAATAGAGGAGAAGACTTTGTCAGTTCTTCTTCTCCTCTAGCTATTCCTTTCTTCTTCTCCTCTTTCTTCTTCTTCTTCTTCTTCTTCTTCTTCTTAATTTTTATCGGGGGTTCGAGGGTTCGAGGGGTCGAGGATCGCCGAGGGGTCGAGAGAGGTTTCCTAGTGTCAAAGTATTGAAGAAATCCATGCCTTCATCATTAGCCGGAAGTAACCAGGGCATGTTGGTACGAAGTTCTGCAAAATTGTTCTGGAATGGAGTCCCGGATAGAATAATCCGCCTTTTGGTACGAATTCAGCAAAGGCCTTCCAAATAGCGATATTCGGAAGGCTCTTTCTGAACTTTGTACCAAAAAGCGAATTATCCTATCTGGGACTCCGTTCCAGAACAACTTTGAAGAGCTTCGTACCATCATGCACATGTTACTTTCGCCTAATGATGAAGACATGGTTTTGTTGAATCCTTTGACACTAGGCAACCTCCCGACCCCTCGGCGATCCTCTCAAACATGAGAGGAAGAAGAGGGTCGTCTAGGGGTCTAGGGTTCCAGGGTCGTCGAGGGTTCGAGGGGTCGAGAGAGGTTTCCTAGTGTCAAAGTATTGAAGAAGTCCATGCCTTCATCATTAGCCGGAAGTAACCAGGGCATGTTGGTACGAAGTTCTGTAAAATTATTCTGGAATGGAGTCCCGGATAGAATAATCCGCCTTTTGGTACGAATTCAGCAAAGGCCTTCCAAATAGCGATATTCGGAAGGCTCTTTCTGAACTTTGTACCAAAAAGCGAATTATCCTATCTGGGACTCCGTTCCAGAACAACTTTGAAGAGCTTCGTACCATCATGCACATGTTACTTTTGCCTAATGATGAAGACATGGTTTTGTTGAATCCTTTGACACTAGGCAACCTCCCGACCCCTCGGCGATCCTCTCGAACATGAGAGGAAGAAGAGGATAAAAAAATAAGAGGAAGAAGAAAAAAAGAGGAGAAGAAAGAATAGAGGAGAAGAACTCCTCTATTCTTTCTTCTACTCTTTTTTTTTCTTCTTCCTCTTTTTTTTATCGGGAACGAGGGTCGTCGAGGGACATAGATGTAGTGTCGTCGTTGTCGATATATACCCCCTCCCGATAGCTTACTATGATTAGGTAGCTAGTTCTACGTTTGGCACTAATATATCCATCTGTCATGTTTGAATAATAATTGCCATGTTGTAAATATTTGTAGAAACTATGGACACCGCCCTAGACGAAGCAACAAAAGAAGCGTTGTTGAGGGAGATAATCGCAGAAGGAAGTGATGCCGTCTCATACTTTCTCAACGAAACCGATGGTCTGGAAGGAGAGGGTGAACAAGCTGGCTACGGTGACCTAATGCCGGTGCAAGAAGAAGAACATGAGGACGGCTCCGGTGACCCAATGCCGGTGCAAGAAGGAGACCGTGATGACGGCTCCGGTGACCGAACCGAGTCCGGCCAGGTATATATATTAGTTAAGCCTATGCTGACTAGCTGATTGATGCATTCATTGTTTTGGTGTGTACACATATTAATTAAGTCTTTGTTCTTTTTTCTAGCCCTCCGGATCAAGCACAACTTCGGTAAAGAGATGAGGCCCGAAGAAAAAGTTGAGCTCGGATGAAACGCTTGAGATCACAGCAATCGCGCCCGACGGCCAACCTATTGAACCCCTCCGGACAAAGAGCGCATTTGTTGCTCAGTGCGGGGTTCTGGTTAGGGACAAGATCCCGATAAGCATCCAGCAATGGTTTAAGCCGTCTACAGAAGACCCTGAGGTGTCTTATGTCAATGATATGCAGAAAAATGATCTTTGGACTGAGCTGAAGTCAAATTTCACCCTACCGCCAGAGGATAATCCAGAGAACCCAATTAAAGAGAAATTAATCAAGTCTTTTGCTCTGAAGAGGATGGCAGAACTATTCAGGAGGTGGAAGAAAGAGCTGAATAATAAGTTTGTCGAAAATAATGAGACACCAGAATTCAAGGGCAGATATGAGAAGATCAGAGATCACTGGCCCGCATTTGTGGCCCACAAGACATCGGAAAAGAGTAAGAAGATGTCGGCGACAAACAAGCAAAATGCTGCGAAGAAGAAGCTTCACCATCGCACGGGGTCAGGTGGCTACCTCGTAGCCCGGCCTAAGTGGTCCAAGATTGAGAATGGTCTGGTTCATAAAGGGATCGAACCAGAGACAAATAACTGGCCAGACCGTTGCTGGACTTGGTTCTTCGGGGCTGGCGGAACCTTGGACCCTGAAACAGGGAAGTGCATTTGGACGAACGAACAAATGGACATACCAATCAGTAAGCTTAAGTAGTATATCGAAGCAGCGCAGGAAGGGACGTTCTTTCCAGACAGAGAGAACAACGAGCTCACAACGGCCCTCGGGAATCCTGAGCACCCTGGACGGACACGAGGCACGCCAGGCTCCGTTCCGTGGAAGGTTGGGTTTCCGGACGCAGGCGGTTACAAATCCCATGAGAGGAGGAAAAAAGTGCAGCAGACCCAAATGCAGGCGCTGCAAGCAAGGGTAGACGCGATAGAGGAACGAGAAGCAAATCGCAGCAAACGTACTGCCGAAGCCTCCCCCGAAGCTACCCCGCCATCTCAGCGCAGAAGCAGCGTGGCTTCCACCGAGCTGCTTTAGTCGAAGCATGCCTTGACGGCTCCTGCCAGCTATCCCGTGGATGCTATCACGGAGTCTCAAAATTGCCACCTTATGACGCAATGGATGAATTTGAAGGTCAAGGCGGCTGTTGGCTCTGTTTATCCTACTGAACCCGGTGCAACTTTTCACTGCCGGCCGATTCCAGAAGGATATGCTAAGGTGATGGTGGATGAGATAACGGAGGGATTTGAGGACCTCCAGCTTGACCACCCTACCGGTGAAGGGGAGACTCGGCTGGGGTCTTCTTTGAAGACTCCATGCCTATGGCGGAAGGAGCTCATCAACCTTCCGAACTGGACGCCTCCGCCTCCTCCTCCTCCTCCAGCGAGTCAGGGCACTCTGCCTCCTCCACCGCCTCCTCCTCCGGCGAGTGACGATCAGGGCCCTCGACCGGCTCCTTCTCCGGCGCGTGGCGGCACTCCGCCTCCTTCTCCGCCTGCGCCGACGCGCCCGAGCAGCCAGCCTCCTCCTTCTTCGCCTCGTCAGCAAGGGCGGAAGAGACCTGCCGCCGCTCCAGCTACTCCGGCGCGTCGTAGTCCTTCTCCTCCGCCTCTTAAGCAAGTAAAGAAGACAACCGCTCCGTCTGCTCGGTCGGCGTCTAGCAGTACAACCAGAGGCAGTCGGACATAAAGATTCGGTCCTTCTCTGAAGACTCCAGAGAAGTTACCATACGAGAGGACCCAGGAGGAGAACGCCGAGATCGCGCGAGAAGAAGTGAGGAAATTCTTTGAAGGGGTGAAAGCAAAGAAACATCCACCTCCGGAGGAGAAGGTAGATCGGGTGAAAGTGAAGCGCACTCTGGCTGCCCTGACAAAACCACCGAAGTCTGATCCGCCAAAAGGAAACTATGACCGCATTATTGGAAAGGAATTTGCCGAAGCGGAGCGGTCGGGAAGTACTGTCAGTGATCAAAGGCTGAAAGAACGACGAGCTGGGAAACAAATTGCCCAGCTCGGCGAACAAGCGAAGCAATCGTGCCCCCCGCTTAAGGTGCCTAGCCACAACGTCGCTAATGATCCGAGGATGGTGCCCGGTTATAGCAATCTTGCAGATTACCTGCCCGACGATGTACATTATGAACCCATGGATGTGCAGATACAAAGATACGAGTACGGGAAGCCTCTCGTCAAAGATGAAAGATCTCTATCAACGATGATGCGAAGATTGCATGATTGGTACTTGAAAATCTGCAGAGACTCTGGGGGGAGGAGTACTTTGTATTTGAAAGTTAAAAAGGAGCATGACCTCGTTGGAATTGATCTGTTGCCTGTTCCATTTGAGGAGTTCTATCAGTTTTTCAATCAATTGGCCCTCGATAAAACAACGGTCGCCTGCTACTGTCTGTAAGTAGTACTTCTGTCATTAAGTTTCTCTATATAGCTTAGCTCTTTCATTGCATGTATTTATAATCATCCTCACTATATTATGCAGATTGAAGATCGTCGAATTGAAGAAAAGACAAGTCGGTGATATTGGGTTCATTAACACATATCTCATAGATGCAACTCAGGTTAAATTTCATGCCGCAGAAACCGAGGCCAGCATGCTACAATCGTTGATAATAAATCAAAACAAAGATATAATACTCTTTCCTTACAACTTCAAGTGAGTGTTACTGTCTTGTGCATATTCGGTTTCCCTTATATATTAGTCAAGGTTATAGTAATGTAATTGATGAGTTATGCATGCGTGTGCAGTTTCCACTATATTCTCCTACATATTAAGCTTGAGCAGGGACTAGTAACCGTCTTAGACTCAAGACGAAAAGATCCCAAGGACTATGCAGACATGACTCAAATACTCGAGAAGTAAGTTAAATCGATCATTATCCACCATATCAGCAACTTTGTTCATTTCCTGATATATCAAGTAATTGTTTTCTTTGTCCGGCGGGGTTTGGAGAAAATTCACCAGAAAAGCTCCGGGACTGCCGAAGGAGCTGCAATTTAGACACCCGAAAGTAAGTACTAGCTATAGTAGCATTTTAAGCGCATCTACTAGTCATTCAAGCGCTAGTTTCATCAATACCATTTGGCATTCTTGCTTATTAGTTTGATTAACCTCTATTTCTTGTAAAGTGATTGTGGCAGGAACAAGGGAATGATTTCTGTGGATACTATGTTTGCTAGTCCATCCACCACACGACCTGTGAGCGGGGCTACACTAACGAACAATATGAAGTACGTAAATAACAACATTCACAATTTTATTTTATTACCATCATTTGTTTTGAGTTTCATTCATTCATATATATATGTATTGACCCCCTTCTTTAAATTAGATGTTTCGGAAGCAGGATGAACTCCTAGCACCAGCTCGCATGCGAGGAATTCAAGAGGAATTGGCGGCATTCTTTCTTGACCACGTGATCCCTGAAGACGGAGAATTCTATGTTGACCCTGAGTCCGTATGATTATATTTGTAAGAGATAATTACTGTATATATGTAGCCGGTAGTGTCAGATAGATATACGAGAACTTGTTGTTCGACCAATCTCTCGGAGAAGGAGAGGTGGTCGATATCACTTCTCTCTGTATGCATATATGTTCATCACGATCTTCTGTTTCCTTCGTTTGCTTACTAGCTAGCCAGCGTGTCTAGTCCTCTCTATACGTATGTATAGTACGTAGCGTCGACCAAGCACGGACATAAGAGAGGACACTTCTCTCTATTAATTATAGCTAGCTAACACAATATATGAAACACCTAAATTAACCCCCCAAAACCCCCCAACGCCCCCCCCCCTTTCAAAAAAAAACCCAGCCACAGAAATGCTGACGCGTGGATGCCTATTGGTCCCGGTTGGTGCCACCAACCGGGACCAAAGGGTCTCCTGACTGGGCTCTGCGCACTGCCCACGTGGATGCCCATCAGTCCCGGTTCTGGATTGAACCGGGACTAAAGGGTCGGGGCATTAGTACCGACACTTTAGTCCCGGTTCAGGAACCGGGACTAAAGGCCCTTACGAACCGGGACTATAGGCCCTTTTTCTACCAGCGTAACTTGATCTGAAGTTTCATGATCATCATCATTAGCTTCCTCACTAATTGGTGTAGTAGTCACAGGAACAGATTTCTGTGATGAACTACTTTCCAATAAGGGAGAAGGTACAATTACCTTATCAAGTTCTACTTTCCTCCCACTCACTTCTTTCGAGAGAAACTTCTTCTCTAGAAAGTATCCATTCTCAGCAACGAATGTCTTGCCTTTTGGATCTGTGATAGAAGGTGTACCCAACTATATCCTTTGGGTATCCTATGAAGACACATTTCTCCGATTTGGGTTTGAGCTTATCATGATGAAACTTTTTCTTATAAGCATCGCAACCCCAAACTTTAAGAAACGACAACTTTGGTTTCTTGCCAAACCATAGTTCATATTGTGTCATCTCAACGGACTTAGATGGTGCCCCTTTTAAACGTGAATGCAGCTGTCTCTAATGCATGATCCCAAAACGATATTGGTAAATCGGTAAGAAACATCATAGATTGTACTATATCCAATAAAGTACGGTTATGACGTTCGGATACACCATTATGCTGTGGTGTTCCAGGTGGCATGAATTTGTGAAACTATTCCACATTGTTTTAATTGAAGACCAAACTCGTAACTCAAATATTTGTCTCTGCGATCAGATTGTAGAAACCTTATTTTCTTGTCACGATGATTTTCCACTTCACTCTGAAATTCTTTGAACTTTTCAAATGTTTCAGACTTATGTTTCATCAAGTAGATATACCCATATCTGCTCAAATCATCTGTGAAGGTCAGAAAATAATGATACCCGCCGCGAGCCTTAACACACATCGGACCACATACATCAGTATGTATGATTTCCAACAAATCTGTTGCTTGCTCCATTGTTCTGGAGAACGGTGTTTTAGTCGTTTTGCCCAAGAGACATGGTTCGCAAGCATCAAGTGATTCATAATCAAGTGATTCCAAAAATCCATCAGCATGGAGTTTCTTCATGCGCTTTACACCAATATGACCTAAACGGCAGTGCCACAAACAAGTTGCACTATCATTATTAACTTTGCATCTTTTGGCTTCAATATTATGAATATGTGTATCACTACGATCGAGATCCAACAAACCATTTTTGTTGGGTGTATGACCATAGAAGGTTTTATTCATGTAAACAGAACAACAATTATTCTCTAACTTACATGAATAACCGTATTGCAATAAACATGATCAAATCATATTCATGCTCAATGCAAACACCAAATAACACTTATTTAGGTTTAACACTAATCCCGAAAGTATAGGGAGTGTGCGATGATGATCATATCAATCTTGGAACTATTTCCAACACACATCGTCACTTCACCCTTAACTAGTTCCTGTTCATTCTGCAACTCCCGTTTCGAGTTACTACTCTTAGCAACTGAACCAGTATCAAATACCGAGGGGTTGCTACGAACACCAGTAAAATATACATCAATAATTTGTATATCAAATATACTTTTGTTCACTTTGCCATCCTTCTTATCCGCCAAATACTTGGGGTAGTTCCGCTTCCAGTGACCAGTCCCTTTGCAGTAGAAGCACTCAGTCTCAAGCTTAGGTCCAGACTTGGGCTTCTTCACTTGAGCAGCAACTTGTTTGCCATTCTTCTTGAAGTTCCCCTTCTTCCCTTTGCCCTTTTCTTGAAACTAGTGGTCTTGTTAACCATCAACACTTGATGTTTTTCTTGATTTCTACCTTCGTCGATTTCAGCATCACGAAGAGCTTGGGAATTGTTTCCGTTATCCTTTGCATATTATAGTTCATCACGAAGTTCTACTAACTTGGTGATGGTGACTAGAGAATTCTGTCAATCACTATCTTATCTGGAAGATTAACTCCCACTTGATTCAAGCGGTTGTAGTACCCAGACAATCTGAGCACATGCTCACTAGTTGAGCGATTCTCCTCCATCTTTTAGCTATAGAACTTGTTGGAGACTTCATATCTCTCAACTCGGGTATTTGCTTGAAATATTAACTTCAACTCCTGGAACATCTCGTATGGTCCATGACGTTCAAAACGTCTTTGAAGTCCCGAGTCTAAGCCGTTAAGCATGGTGCACTAAACTATTAAGTAGTCATCATTGAGCTAGCCAAACATTCATAACGTCTGCATCTGCTCCTGCAATAGGCCCGTCACCAAGCGGTGCATCAAGGACATAATTCTTCTGTGCAGCAATGAGGATAAACCTCAGATCACGGATCCAATCCGCATCATTGCTACTAACATTTTTCAACACAATTTTCTCTAGGAACATATCAAAATAAACACAGGGAAGCAACAACGCGAGCTATTGATCTACAACATAATTTGCAAAATACTACCAGGACTAAGTTCATGATAAATTAAAGTTCAAGTAATCATATTACTTAAGAACTCCCACTTAGATAGACATCCCTCTAATCCTCTAAGTGACCACGTGATCCAAATTCAACTAAACCATAACCGATCATCACGTGAAATGGATTAGTTTTCAATGGTGAACATCTTTATGTTGATCATATCTACTATATGATTCACGCTCGACCTTTCGGTCTCCGTGTTCCGAGGCCATATCTGTATATGCTTGGCTCGTCAAGTATAACCTGAGTATTCCGCGTGTGCAACTGTTTTGCACCCGTTGTAGATGGACGTAGAGCTTATCACACCCGATCATCACGTGGTGTCTGGGCACGACGAACTTTGGCAACGGTGCATACTCAGGGAGAACACTTCTTGATAATTTAGTGAGAGATCATCTTATAATGCTACCGTCAATCAAAGCAAGATAAGATGCATAAAAGATAAACATCACATGCAATCAATATAAGTGATATGATATGGCCATCATCATCTTGTGCTTGTGATCTCCATCTCCGAAGCACCGTCATGATCACCATCGTCACCGGCGCGACACCTTGATCTCCATCGTAGCATCGTTGTCATCTCGCCAATCTTATGCTTCTACGACTATGGATACCGCTTAGTGATAAAGTAAAGCATTACAGGGCGATTGCATTGCATACAATAAAGCGACAACCATATGGCTCCTGCCAGTTGCCGATAACTCAGTTACAAAACATGATCATCTCATACAATAAAATTTAGCATCATGTCTTGACCATATCACATCACAACATGCCCTGCAAAAACAAGTTAGACGTCCTCTACTTTGTTTGTTGCAAGTTTTACGTGGCTGCTACGGGCTTAAGCAAGAACCAATCTTACCTACGCATCAAAACCACAACGATAGTTTGTCAAGTTGATGCCGTTTTAACCTTCGCAAGGACCGGGCGTAGCCACACTTGGTTCAACTAAAGTTGGAGAAACTGACACCCGCCAGCCACCTGTGTGTAAAGCACGGCGGTAGAACCAGTCTCGCGTAAGCGTACGCGTAATGTCGGTCCGGGCCGCTTCATCCAACAATACCGCCGAACCAAAGTATGACATGCTGGTAGGCAGTATGACTTATATCGCCCACAACTCACTTGTGTTCTACTCGTGCATATAACATCAAACCATAAAACCTAGGCTCTGATACCACTGTTGGGGAACGTAGTAATTTTAAAAAATTTCCTACGCACACACAAGATCATGGTGATGCATAGCAACGAGAGGGGAGAGTGTTGTCTATGTACCCTCGTAGACCGAAGCGGAAGCATTGACACAACGTAGAGGAAGTAGTCGTACGTCTTCCCGGTCCAACCGATCCAAGCACCGTTACTCCGGCACCTCCGAGTTCTTGACACACGTACAGCTCGATGACGCACCCCGGGCTCCGATCCAGCAAAGCTTCGGGGAGGAGTTCCGACAGCACGACGGCGTGGTGACGATCTTGATGTTCAACCATCGCAGGACTTCGCCTAAGCACCGCTATAATATGACCGAGGTGTAATATCGTGGAGGGGGGCACCGCACACGGCTAAGGAACGATCACGAAGATCAACTTGTGTGTTCTGGGGAGGAGGAGGCCGGCCCTAGGAGGAGGGCGCGCCAAGGGGAGTCCTACTCCCACCGGGAGTAGGACTCCTTCTTTCCTAGTCCAACTAGGAGAAGGGGGGAAAGGAGGGAAGTGGAGAAGGAAGGGAGAGGGGGGCCGCGCCCCAAACCCCTTGTCCAATTCGGACTGGGCTTGGGAGGGGCGCGCGCCACCTCCTGGCTCCTTCCCACTAAAGCCCATTAAGGCCCAATACTCTTCCCCGTATTCCCGTAACTCCCCGGTACTCCAAAAAATACCCGAATCACTCGGAACCTTTCCGATGTCCGAATATAGTCGTCCAATATATCGATCTTTACGTCTCGACCATTTCGAGAACTCCTCGTCATGTCCCCGATCTCATCCGGGACTCCGAACTCCTTCGGTACATCAAAACTCATAAACTCATAATATAACTGTCATCGAAACCTTAAGCGTGCGGACCCTACGGGTTCGAGAACAATGTAGACATGACCGAGACACGTCTCCGGTCAATAACCAATAGCGGGACCTGGATGCCCATATTGGCTCCTACATATTCTACGAAGATCTTTATCGGTCAGACCGCATAACAACATACGTTGTTCCCTTTGTCATCGGTATGTTACTTGCCCGAGATTCGATCGTCGGTATCCAATACCTAGTTCAATCTCGTTACCGGCAAGTCTCTTTACTCGTTCCATAATACATCATCTCACAACTAACTCATTAGTTGCATTGCTTGCAAGGCTTAAGTGATGTGCATTACCGAGAGGGCCCAGAGATACCTCTCCGACAATCGGAGTGACAAATCCTAATCTCGAATATGCCAACCCAACATGTACCTTTGGAGACACATGTAGAGCACCTTTATAATCACCCGATTACGTTGTGACGTTTGGTAGCACACAAAGTGTTCCTCCGGCAAACGGGAGTTGCATAATCTCATAGTCATAGGAACATGTATAAGTCATGAAGAAAGCAATAGCAACATACTAAACGATCGAGTGCTAAGCTAACGGAATGGGTCATGTCAATCACATCATTCTCCTAATGATGTGATCTCGTTAATCAAATGACAACTCATGTCTATGGCTAGGAAACATAACCATCTTTGATCAACGAGCTAGTCAAGTAGAGGCATACTAGTGACACTCTGTTTGTCTATGTATTCACACATGTATCATGTTTCCGGTTGATACAATTCTAGCATGAATAATAAACATTTATCATGAAATAAGGAAATAAATAATAACTTTATTATTGCCTCTAGGGCATATTTCCTTCATCTCTGTAGCCGGCGCCTTTGGAGCTGGACTGTCCTTGTCCATTAGCTCGCATACTTCGACCATGAGCATCATGTCTCCATCATTGCCTCCTTTGGTCAGGAGAGCTTTCTCCTTCGGTGGTTTCTTGCACTCCAACTTGAAGTGCCCCATGATGCCACAGTTGTGACACTTGATCTTGCGCTTGTCAAACTTCTTCTTCGGAGCGTCGTCGCTGGCGTTCTTCTTACTTTGTTCTTTTGGCACACGATCTTGGCGAGTGTTGCTGCTAGAGCCCTCGCCTCCTCTCCTTGAGTCCAGCGCCAGCCACTGAGCCCGTGTGAGCATGACATTCTCATCGTTCCTCCCATCCCCAAGACTGTACCGCATACGCTCGTCGTGAGCCTTGTAGCGTCCGACGAGATCGTCGATGGAGAGAGTCTTGAGATCGATGCACTGCTCGATCGCCGTGACAATTTACAGGTACCGGGGAGGGGCTGCGCGCAAGAACCGCCGGACAACCGAGGTCTCCGTGAGGTTTTCACCAAGCGCGCGGATCCGATTGACGAGAGTAGCCACCCGTGAAGCGAACGCATCCACGGACTCATTGTCGCCCATGACCAAAGTCTCATAGTTCCTTAGGAGATTTTGGATATTGGCTTGCTTGACGCGGGTGTGTCCCTCGAACATGAGCTTCAAGGTATCCCACGCTTCCTTCGCCGTTTCTTTGGCGATCAGGTGCTGGAGGACATCCATCGGCATCACTGAATAAATCGCCGACGCCGCCTGCCGATCCTTTCGGTGCTCGGCTCCCTCCTTCTTGAACGCGTCGCCTCCGGGATCCACCGCGTCCCATAGCTCGTTGGCGCGGAGACCACACTCCATGAGGGCCTTCCAGACCCCGAAGTTCTCGCGATCAAACCGTAGATACGACGAACTCGCCGGAACAGCAATTACTTTAGCCGCACCGGAGTACTCTGCCAGCTGCTTGGTCTTCTCATCGTCTGCCATGATCCTCCGATAATAGAAGTTCAACCTTGCTCTGATACCAATTGTTGGCACAAACCGACCTTGATGACGACGTTGTCGAGTACTTTTCGACAATACGCAGCGACGTACAAGCTACAGCCGATTGCTTCCGGCTGCTTCGACGGAGACGTGCACGTACAGCGATAAACAAGCAGGCAAGCACCCTGGTGGATGGATTCTCGTGTCTAGCTAGCTAGCATAGACCAAGTTCGTCGGAAACACAATACGCAGACTCGCCGAGTTGGCCAAGAGGCTCGTGTCGAGCCTTTGCACTTTATTGCTTTGATTTGATCTGGTGTTACAACGTAGGGGTACACGGGTATTTATATTAGCTGCTAGCCTATTACAAAACCAAGTCAGTGACTGCTCCTAGTCCATACCGGACAGGACTTCTACTACGTGGTTGATTCCAACAGTGGCACATTATCAAGCAAGATACTAGCATCATCATAACTAGCATTATACCAGAAGCAGCATAATCAATAACTTGCGACATATCAGAATCAATAGCATGTGGTGGTGTTGCAAGTTTACTTATAACAGAAGGTGAATCTAAAGCAGAGCTAGATGGCAGCTCCTTCCTCCCCTCGTCTTAGAGGGAAAAATCTTAGTCTTAGCATCCTTCAGATTCTTCATAGTGACAATTTGATAATAATCCCAAGTGACTCAACAAATATAACTATGCTCCCCGGCAACGGCGCCAGAAAAAGGTCTTGATAACCCACAAGTATAGGGGATCGCAACAGTTTTCAAGGGTAGAGTATTCAAACCAAATTTATAGATTTGACACAAGGGGGGCCTATTTGTAAGTATTAGCAGCTGAGTTGTCAATTCAACCACACCTGGAGATTAATTATCTGCAGCAAAGTGATCGGTAGCAAAGTAGTATGATAGTTTTGATAGTAGTAGAAACAGCGATAGTGACGGTAACAGTGATATCAATGATTTTGTAGAAGTGATAATAGTAACAGCAATAGTAGTAACTTAGCAAGAACAATATATAGGAAAATCGTAGGCATTGGATCGGCGATTTGTTGGATGATATTCATCATGTGATAGTTACAACCTAGGGCGATGCGGCACTAGCTCCAGTTCATAAATATAATGTAGGCATGAATTCCGTAAATAGTCATACATGCTTATGGAAAGAACTTGCATGACATCTTTTGTCCTACCCTCCCGTGGCAGCGGGGGCCTATTAGAAACTAAGGGATATCAAGGCCTCCTTTTAATAGAGAATCGAAACAAAGCATTAACACACGGTGAATACATGAACTCCTCAAACTACGGTGATCACCGGGAAGTGTCCCGACTATTGTCACTCCGGGGTTGCCGGATCATAACACGTAGTAGGTGACTATAACTTGCAAGATCGGATCTAGAACATAGATATAATGGTGATAAGATAAACAGTTCAGATCTGAAATCATGGCACCCGGGCCCAAAGTGACAAGCATTAAGCATGGCAAAGTCATAGCAACATCAATCTCAGAACATAATGGATACTAGGGATCAAGCCCTAACAAAACTAACTCAATTACATGATGAATCTCATCCAACTCCTCACCGACCAGCAAGCCTACAAAGGAATTACTCACTCCCGGTGGAGAGAATCATGGAATTGGTGATGGAGAAGGGTTGGTGATGGCAAAGATCGAAGATCCCCCTCTCCTGAGCCCCAAACGGACTCCAGATCTGGCCTCCCGATGAAGAACAAGAGACGTCGATAGCTTCGTCTCGTGAAACGCGATAATTCTTTCTCACTGATTTTTTTCTGGAAATATGTGATTTTATAGCGTCGGTTTCAGGGTCTGCGGGGCCACCAGGTGGGGACAACCCACCTGGGCGCGCCTGGAAGGGGGGCGCCCTGGTGGGTTGTGCCCACCCAGGTGGCCCCCTCCGGTGGTTCTTGGCTCCAAAAATTCTCTTTATTTGTATAAAAATTCCTCGTAAAGTTCCGTTCCAATCTGAGAACTTTTATTTCTGCACAAAAACAACACCATGGTAGTTCTGCTGAAAACAGCATCAGTCCGGGTTAGTTACATTCAAATCATGCAAATTAGAGTCCAAAACAAGAGGAAAATCATTAGGAAAAGTAGATACGATGGAGACGTATCACAAGCATCTGTTCTTCCATGGTCCCATCTGGAGACCTTTTTTGGTACTCTACCGGAGGGGGAATCGATCATGAAGGGCTTCTACATCAACATTGTTGCCTCTCCACTGATGCGTGAGTAGTTCCCCACAGGACTTACTAGTTCATAGTAGTACCTCTCTCTCTCTCTCTCTATCTCTCTCTCTCTGATCTTCAAAGCAATGTTCTATTCGGAGATTAATTCGATGTAATCTTTTTGCGGTGCGTTTGTTGGGATCCGATGAATTGTGGGTTTATGATCAGATTATTCATCGAAAGTAATTGAGTCTTTTCTAAACTTTATTATGTGTGATTTCTATAGCTATGTAATTCTCTCCGATCTATCCATTTATTTTGGCAAACTAGATTGATTTATCATTAGTGGGGGAGGTGCATAGTAGTAGATTCAATCTTGCGGTGTCCTCACCTCGTGACAAAAGGGGTAGCAAGGCACGTATTTGTATTCTTGCTACTAAGGGTAAAACGATGGGGTTCGATCATATTGATTGGTCTTAGTTTTTCCATATTATGTCATCATGCTCCAAGCATTACTCTGTTTGTTATGAACTTAATACCTTAAGACGCATGCTGGATAGCGGCCGTGGGGTCTAGTAATAGTAGTAGATGCAGAATCGTTTCGGTCTACTTGTCACAGACGTAATGCCATGTATTGATCATGCCATGAATAATGCCATAATTATGCGATTTCTATCAATTGCCTAATACTAATTCTACGCTCATTAGAGAGATGCATCTAGTGAAAGATATGGCCCCGGGTCCATTCACATCATCTTATTAAAACACTAAATACCTTGCTGCAATTTATTTACTTTTATTTTGTTTGTAATTTATCTAACTACCATTACCATAATTAATATTTACAATTAATGAGTGCAAGGAAATTGACTACCCTCTTGTCCGCACTGGGTGCAACAAGTATTTGTTTTGTGTGTGTGTAGACCCTTTATCTTTGTTTGTGTGAATCTCCTACTGATTCGATAAACCTTGGTTCTCAATTGAGTGACATACTCCGGGGAAATCCCAAGGCCTATCACAAGTAGCAGCCACTGGGATCATCTAAACTCCCGGCAGAGGACGACGAACTGGGGCAACCCCGGGTTCCGAGCAATCCCTACCTGAGCCGATGCAAAGTTGCTCTTCTTTTTCCTGTTATGTACTATACCTGGGTCCATGAACTGGCGAGGATGTTGCCGAGGGAGATCACCATGCGTGATACCACCGAAAGAGGACCTTCCACGGGCGTGAAGATCGCCCCGCCGCCACCTGCATCACCATATCAGCCTTCACTTCCTCCTCAGAACCACAGACCCCTACGTGTCGCTGCTCCACTCTTGCCAGATCGGATTCTGGGATATGAAGAAACACTCCCGCCTACATCGCGGAGTAGCCAACCCAGCGAGCGTCATCGGCGAACAATGAAGGAGTCGGGGAAGAAGATCCAGTCAACCGGGGATCGTCACCGGTAGTAGGTTGCACAAATGGATCGCCATCAGGATCGGTTTCGTCCTCGGAGTCGCCCACAAACACCAAAATGCGACCTCCAACGGTCATGTCCACCCCAGTGCCAAGGAGCGGATTAGTTAAAGTATCAATTTGACCCATATATATACATAAGGTTTGAAAGAAAACCTAAAGTATTTACCTTCAACAACAGACATAACACTTACTTTTCAACTTCCATAAATCAAATGATAATATGATTAATGCGAACTCCAATTAAATCTTTTTTTACTTGCGGGTCTCTTAAAAATTATGTTTGGCTTGACATGCTAAACTTAATTAGAATCTTTAAGATTAGTTTAGTTTTGTGTGGATTAGGTAAACAATATTAACAGGAATAATAATCATATATCATTACACTCTAAAATATATGTGTTCTTATAGCATAGATAACTTTGAACAGATTAGGCCTTAATATGTTGTTATTTGGTCGAATGGAAAAAAAGTACATGGAAACTAAAAATCGGAGGTCATGCATATCTTCTTAATATTATGACGAAAAATAGAAAGAAAACAAAAAGTTGAGGCTTTCTTAGTTCTCGAACCAGCGCAGATCGGCGTGAAAGAGGATAAGACTTGCCACTGGACCAAAGAAGCAATAACATCTGAAACCACCATACTACTCTTATTGAATATTACTCTACTCCTGAAGTTCAATTGCTAGTCTTGGCAGCCAAAGGGAACCGTGCCCTACTCGACGCGAACTCGTCGTCCGCTCGCTCTCCACCCCCGCTTCGCAACATCGCCGAACCCATCCTTCCAATTCCAAGGTCGCCGTCCTTACCTCTCGCCACGCCCAGAAACTCTGCTCCTTGTTTGACCTGCCCCGGCGATCCATGGATCGGTTCCGCGACGGGAACCACGTGCGGCCGCGGAGCCGCGCGCACCTCGTCGCCGACGAGGACGGGCAGGGCGCCACCCGCCGCAGGCGCTGCCGGCCGCCCGGGCCGCAACTCATCGCCGACGAGCACGGGGAGGGCGCCACCCATCGCAGGCGCTGCGCGCCGCACCTCGCCGCAGCCGCACGGGGTGGTGCGCCGGCGTCCGCCCCGCGCGTCCTCGGCGAACCGTCGGAGCGCTCCAGCTTCGAGAAAGTCTGCGCCAGGACGTACCTGATCGTCGATCCCATGCCGGAGCGGCCTGGCCCCCGAGGCGCAATTCGGGTGAGTTCGCCATGATCCGTCCGCTAGTTCATCGCTTTCTTGCCATGTTCTTTGGTTTCTTGGATGCTTTTAATTCGAATCGCACTGGAATTTGGTTCTGTATTGCGCTAATTTCATCCCGCGAGAAAACAACTTTTGTTTCTGTTCATGTAAAACTGGAGTTCTCTCAGCTGTTCTTTGCGACACATCCCCCCCGGGCTCTCGTTCTTGGCATCTTGCTCTAGTTTCATCCCCGGCAATTGTGGCTTTCTTGGCAGCTGTTCAATTTTTTTGCTTGTGATTTCCATCAGAAATTTCAGAGAATGAGCGTGCTTCTTTGCGATTGAATTGCAGATCGCACTAGAGTGGTGCGAGGAGGCCCCGCGGCAGCGCCCCGCCGGCGATCCGGATGAGTACTACGTCCGGAGGCGCCGCCCCGGCGACTCCAACCATGGAGTCTTCCGGGTCCTCGGCGTGGGCTGGGTCGTCCGGCGCCGTCCCCGTGTCCTCCAGGCAGAGGCTAGCGGTCCACTTGTCCTGCCCCTCGCCGGAGACACCGAAATCTCTGGTGAGAGCTTTGTGTCCGTATTTCTTTGCTCCCTGCCTTTGGCATTTCCTACATTCGTGCTTGCATTGCTGTTATGCACAGTGCGCGGATTTTAGCTGAAACTATTGTGTTCTTGATACTGTTGTATGCACAGCATTGCTATTTAGCTTTGATCTTATTTGGCGACTGATGTACTGCATTTTAGTAGTTTGACTGACCCGGTGGCAGACAAGTCAAGTTACTCTCTTTATATAATGCTAGCTAGTTAGTTTGATCGATCTTGGCACTGTACATGCGCTTGATCGGTCGACTCATATTCTGCAAAGTCCTGCAGTAGATAAGTAGAGTAGTCAATTATGGTCTTGTAAATACGTACGTAATTAGTAAGCTGGATGCTTGTGATAACCTGTGCATGCTAGTTGTTTCAGATGGCAGACAAGGGGCGGCCATTGACATATTACTGGTACAGCCAAGAGGCGGCTGTGTGTCACGGTCGTGCCTGGGGGCGCTCTGTCGGTATTGGTTTGGGGTAATTCGTGGGTGGCTCAAGAAGACATATGACGGTTGTCCCATAGTCGACGATCTACCCAAGGCATGGAACTGGGAGAGGATCATGGGACGGCCGATATATCAGCCTAGAGATGTCAACGGCAGAGGCGATAGTAAGTGTCTTTTTCTGACAATATTTCTTTTGTTTCTAACTAGTCCTTTTTTTTTCTGTGCTCGCACACAAGAAGATTGACACAGATACTCTACTACTACACTGTACTGTAGGTGCCTGTGTAATCTGCGCGTGCGCAGTGTGTATCCACGCACAGCACCGTCTCGCCTTGGAGCGGCGCTACGGAGCACGCACCTTCCCCTACGTGCTCAGCGACGTGCATTACCTCAAGTACGCCTGCTGGAAGGCCGGCGTCTGGAAGCCTGCACGCTCGACATTCTGAATTTCATGAAGAAAGACAATATCGGGCTCAGAACGGAGCATGTCCCTGGGTGGAGAAGGTGCGTGCTCCGGTTCGAGGCCGCCTGGGAGTTCTCCAGGAGCGACTGCACCCCACAAGCCCTCGCGAGGATGATGCGCGAAATGGGACCCATATTGGGCGACCTCTACACGGGGCCCAATTACTGGCACACCCAAATCGACCCCCACTACGTCTACCCCGGGGAGATGGGCAAGGCGAACCACCTCGTGGTATGCGTTGCGTATGTGTTGGTGCCGGGAGAGGGAGGAGAGGTCGTTGGCGGCAAGCCTAAGGACGGCCTTCATGTCCGCATTCTGGATAATCACCTCAAGGAGGGGCCGTTGAGGTGGATCCGCTTTCAGGCATTTGACAAGTTTGTTTACATCCGGGTGGAGCCACTTGACCGGCGTCACCTGCGGATCGGCATGCGGCCAGATCGCATACTACCCAAGCTTTAGACCTGACCGACTCGGATCATTATGTACGTGCCACTGCTTATGTATTATTACTGTTTTGCAACAATGTTGAAGGAGTTGCAATTAACTGCTACTCCCTCCGTCCCATAATATAAGAACATTTTTTATACTAGTGTAGTGCCAAAAACGCTCTTATATTATGGGACGGAGGGAGTAGTATTGTATACAGTAGTGGTGATTTCCTTACAAGCTAGAGCATTCATGCCTGCATGATCATAATTTACATGATTGGCAAACTTGGGCAATACAGGTTTTAAGCAAACTGCCATATATATGATGATGATACTCAACAAGCAAACTAGTGTATGTAATCAAACAAAGCAACAGGCATTTAATTAACTTGGAAATAAGTACACATGAATCTAGCTGTAGGACATACACAAGAAGAGACTCAACGTAATTACTGTAAAAGGAGAGACTTCTTAAATCATAAAATGCACACAAACTCAGTGTTCTCAAGGTTGGGTGTTACCAGCTTATCCTAACTACGAACTACAGGTGGAAGAGGAGAAATGTGCCCAAAAACTAATAATGATGATTTCTTTTGAGAAAAAAAACTAGCTTCAGTCAACAAATCAACATGCATGGGAGGTTCATGTGAGCCACCAAGATGATGATTGTTTTCAAGGAAATAAAAGATGAAGTTGTTGACAACACAACACTATCTGGACTCAACTAGCAACGATTCGCAGATTATAGGCCATTTGTGAAGGAGCTAGAAGCTATCTAATGGAGTTCATCGAGGAAACACAGGAGGATGAACAGTAGTGAGGAACACCCAGCCGAGCCAGGAAGCCGAGGCCGAATCCCCTCCGTACGTCCCCGTCTTCAGTTGGCTTCCTCTTCTATTTGTACTCCTCCCATGTAGTTTGCTAGCAGGCCTGAACCCAAGGGGCACCCCTCTGGATGGCCCAGCTACAGAGAGTAAGGCTGCTGACACCAATCTAGAGGATCTTGCAAGGAAATAAAAGACCATGGGAGGTTCATATGAGCTAGTTGAACCATCAGCTTTAGGTTACTAGATGAACTTGAATGAGAATCCACATATATAACATCAAATCCATTGCATAGTCCAAACGAAGTTCATAGTCACATCCAACACAAGCACAACAAGATCAGTCATATCCAACACGAGCGTGACAAGTTCACAGTCATATCCAACATGAGCACAACAAGTTCAGTCATATCCAGCACGATAACCGAAATTAAATCTACGGTTATCATGCTCCATCATCAGGCTCATGTGCTGCTGTTGCTGCTGCTGCTCGTCCTCCTACTCCATCTGCAAGGATAAGAGCAAGTTGTTTGAATGGCATGCACATGATAAAACTGCAAGGCTATATGCATGTATTCATCTACATTAATTAAATCTACAGTACAGTACAGAGGATACATGGAAGAATTTCACTTCAAATGTTTGCTTGCGCATACAGTACTGCTTATGATCCAGGTTTAATATGGAAAATCAAAAACTACAATTTTCATCAGTTTCAGATCAAGCTTTTGCCATAGAAAATTGACACATTTTCTGCATCAAAGTTGATCCACCAAGGACAGGAGCGCTGACAAATAGTGTCCAGCCAGTAGCATGTTTAAGTGATATTAACAGTTAGCTAGATCGGTGCAAACTGAGATACCAGTCAGTAGCAAAATAAAAACCTTAGCTATTATGTGACCATCAACCACACACTCACATCATACGGAGACCTGTAGGCCCTACAGGGCCTAATCATGGAGGGACGTGACCATCAACCACACCCAAGTATCCTACGCAAAAGAACTATAGAGCACAGGAATTACAGAGATATCACCCAACCATCCTACGCAAAGGAACTATAGAGCACAACTAAATGGCAGAGAGCACAAACTTAACAAATCTACACAAGTAATAAAAGATACTGAGATAAAAGGGTACTCCCAGATCTATTCATGAAACCAATGGTTCAATACAGAAGCACCAGCAAGAAAACAATGCTCTGCAATGATGCTTTAACTCCATCCACTAATATAACATATCACACACTTGACAAAAAATTCAGCAAAGACATGGTCTGCACCTTGAGACCTGCTGCTACAGGTGTTGGTCTCTGAATTTTTACCACCACAGGTGTCGTCAGCGGAGAGGATGGTCTTCTTCTCCGTGCATATCTGTGCGGTCAGCAAGTAAACAAAAAATCATCATGTGTTGATGAGATAAGCAGCAACAATGAAGGAGAATAAATAATCCAGGATGGGTAACTTCTTCACGTCCTTCTTCACCCAAGTAACTTGAAACAATCTTGGTACAAAAGTTAATTTTTTGTGAAAGAAAAGGGTACTCCCAGATTTCTTGATGAAACAATGGTTCAATAGAGAAGCACCAGCAAGAAAACAAGGATAATTAATTAATAGGCATGTAACTTATGACAGGGGTTCATGCTAATGATGGCATACTAGCTAGGATGTGCAATCATAAATAAATTATAAAGCTTATCTCAGAAGTAGAGCACGTATGCTTTATGGCAGCAGTCTCAACAAGATTCCAAGAGGCATGCAACTAAATTGAACTTTAGTGAATTTATTCTTGAGGCAGCAAGCAAGCAAATGGATGAATTGGCAAACAATGCAGCGATGTTTATCTCATTATAAGCACTAGGGTGTGACAGCAATAGCAGCAAGTTGAATTCTGTCAAGCATGTGAGTGGATTCAGACCAGCAGCAAACCAAGCAATTTGTTTCAGATTTTAAACAGGCAGAGTATTTGTAGAGTTGAATCACATGAGAAAAATAGTGACCACCATAGGCTGCCTAAGCATGCTAGCTAATCTGGACGGCCATGAGTAAGAGCAGCAGCAAGCAAGCAAATAGGGAAGCAAGTAAGCACATGAGGTAACCCAAGCCAGCCTAGGATTTCAAAACGAGAGAGGAGTGGAGGAGAAAATCGACCTTGAGCTGCTGCTGGTCCTCTCCATGGACGGGCACATCGCGTGAGTGGACTTCTCCTGCAGCACATCACGAACAGGGCAGACAGAGAGGCGTGAGGAACCCACATCCACATCCGCGGCTGCCGGATCGAATCAAACAGAGAAGGGGGAGCACCTTGACCTCGAGTTGCTGGAGCGACGGCGCCGTGGAGGTCGGGATCCAGGTCGTAGAAGCCCTCGACGGCGGCGACCTTGGGGGCTAGGTGCGCCCCACCTGCTCCTGCTCCTCCTCCTCGATTAGGAGGAGGCCAGCGGCTGCAGCGTGAGGAGAAGGGAGCCCTGCCCCCGGATACGGCGCCCTCGTCGCGGGCGCTTGGCCCGCCCGCGCCATGCCCGACCTCCAGAAAAACGGACAGGGGGCGAAACCCTAGCCGCGGGTGAGACTGGAGGCCGCGAGCGCCGGATGGGTGGAAGGCGCGGGGGCAGGGGAGCCGCCGGGTCTCGCCGGAAATGGCCGGCGTTCGTGGCGGCGGCGGCGCGGAGTCGTGGGGGAGAGAGAGACGAGTCTGGTTCGGTGGGTTCCTCTCTGGCTCTCTTTTGTTCGTTTATTTTATTCTCTTTTTTTTCTTTTTTTTATTCTCTTCGAATGGATTTGGATTGGCTGAGCGCGCGGATGCCTGAAAATTTGAGAAAGCACGCGGGCGAAAGCAAAAATTGAAACATGCCACATGCTGAATGTCGATTGGTCCATTTTGATTCGCACGGATTGATCTCACTTTTGTGTCAATCTCGGCTGTCCGCCCGAATCATACGGCGTCGAATATTTCAGCGGGACGGGTGATATTTCGGGTAGGATGGAAAATTTTCGACCGGATGACCACCTACATTGATATTCCATACAACAATAGGCACTAGTAGAAAAAGGGTCAAACGTGAAGCACATTAATGCCGGTTTGTATTTGAGCCGGTACTAATGGTACCATTAGTGCCGGTTCGAACGGATTTGCATTAATGCCGGTTCGTGTTGAACCTTTAGTACCGGTTCGTGGCAGGAAGCGGTACTAAAGGGGTGGTGGCAGGCTGGCGTCAGGCCGGGGCCCCACGATCACCTTTAGTACCGGTTCATGCCAACCGGTACTAAAGGTCTAACGGGGTCTGACCTATAGTACCGGTTGGAGACACAAACCGGCACTATAGGGCAATTTTCAAACTCTACCCCCCCGGTGGATCGCCTTTTCAGTTTAAAAAAATAAACGAAAATGATGGAAATGTCAAAAAAATAAAAGAAAATAAGTTTCCCATGTGATATGTGGTCTAGTTGTTGGAAAAATTTGCAAATGTGAATTTTGATTTTATTTGCAAAATCTCTCTGAAATTTGTAAAAATGGGCATAACTTTTGCATACTAACTCGGATGAAAAAGTTTTTAATATGAAAAATCATCTACTCGAAAAGTTACATCCAAATTTAACTGGGGAAACCCCGTTAAACATTTGCAAAATCCTCAAAAACCTAATAGAAAAAAGTTACGGGGCTTTTAAAATTGAAAAATATTCAAACTGTGGGCAAACTGTGGTCAAACTGTGGTCAAACTATGGTCAAACTAATTATTCAAGAAATATTAGTGTTACTAAATAATTATTCAAGAATATTAGTGTTACTAAATAATTATTTCAATTTTTTGAATTTTGGTCAAATCTGGTCAAACTATGGTCAAACTTATTCAAGAAATATTAGCGTTACTAAATAATTACTGTTTTTTTAGAATAATAGTTTCAAACTCAAACGGTGAAATGTGTGATTTCATGCTCAAGATAAACTCCTGAGGGTTAATAGGATTGACATCTTACTATTGTTAGGAAAACAATAAGTGCAGACTCGGAAACGAAGGAGAATAGAACCTGAAAGTTAAGCGTGCTCGGGCTGGAGTAGTGAGAGGGATGGGTGACCGGTCGGGAAGTTAGATGATTCGGAATGAGTGATCCACACTTGAGCAGTTAAGAGAGGTGATTAGAGACTAAATCATCAAATAATTCAGAAAAATTAAAAATCAAAATTGTTTCCAAAAAATTTCAAAAAAAAATCTTTAGTACCGGTTGGTAACACCAACCGGTACTAAAGGTCCCCCGTACCAGGGCGCGAACTCACGTCACGTGGTGGCACTTTAGCGCCGGTTCGTGCCAAACCGGTACTAAAGGGGGGGGGGGCTTTAGTGCCGAAATTTTAGTGTCGGTTCCATAACCGGCACTAAAGGCCCTTACAAACCGGTACTAATGGTCCGTTTTCTACTAGTGAGGGCCCACCTATGTTCGCGTGGACCAAGGTATCGGCCGGCGAAGGCGAAGGGCCATTGTGCAGATGGCGGGATGGCTCGCGAGAGAGAGGGGTTATGTTCGGTGGGTTTCCTCTCTCAGTCTCTGTGTCTCTTTTTTCATTTCTTTTCTTTAGGTTTACATGGGCTGCGAGCAGCGGAGGCCCGAAAATTAGTGAAAGAGAGGGCGGGTGCCAAATTGTATACGAAAATGACGGGTTGTTGGTCCGAAAATTGAAACCCATCGGCAGTGGTGGTGGTCCCATCGGTGGAACCTGAGTGCCAATAGCGGTAAACTCCATTAACACAATATAAGTTAGTTTACAAGCGGTGATGTCACGCATTGCAAAGACGAATGTTAAAATTAGTGAACTTAAAATTTACCTTGGCTAGAATTGGCAAAATCAAAATTAACCGCCATTTGTCGACTACGGTACTCCTCGTATGTTTCACTTCTTATCTCGTAAATTTCTCTCACTCTTGATGGTGAAGCATAGTAACTTTATCGTAGGCATACAATATGACATAATGGATCTCACCAACATAGCCATGCTGGAACCAAATTTGATCCCAAGTTATCACAAGATTCCCTCTGGTTGTCCCGAAGTGGGAGTTTTCCGCTGTAAGTGCAGAACATTCCTTCGGTGTTAGTACCATCCGTGAAGCTGGTAACACTTGGTAGTCGGGTATTTTTCAGAGTGTGTACTCAGGACACCACGGATCAATGATACCCTATATTTTTGAGTTTGTCTATGGACGAAAATGTTTTGTCAATCCACGGGTAAGATTATACAAGAACGCAAGGGGGTTTTATACAGGTTCGGGCCGCTATCTCAGCGTAAAAGTAAAACCCTACTTTCTGTTGGTATTGATATGAACTGGTGGATACAAGTGCATTAGTGTGACAAATACGGTGGTCGAGGTGTGACCAGTGGTTGTCGGGGTCCTAGTTAGAGTGTCCGAACACTCCTATCTCTAATCTTCTTCTTTTTTGGCACTTGGTTTGCTGGTGGGTGCTTGTGGTCTTGTGGATGTCTTTTTCTCCTACTGACCTTAGTCCTACCCTTATGCCTGGGACAGATACCGTCAACCAGATAGTAGGCATGTTGTACTCATGTCCATTGATAGTATAGTGGCAAGGAGGAGCGAAAGTGCTGATGTGAGCCCGAGCTCACACGCTCTTGGAATCAGGACCTTTTATATATCTCGCGATCTGTGTCGTGGTGACGTGTATGCTCCTCTTTGCTATTCACCGAAATAGGGCATGGCCCATAGCTCAGGTAACTCCGTGAGTTAGCAACACGGCGGATCAGACGGAGGAAGGACGGATTGGACCATTCCTTCACCGATTCTGTTCCCAATGAGCCGTTGTACTCATTTATGGCAACACGGTTGCCAACTACCAATCTTCTCCGACACTGCTTCTCTTCCTCTTTATAGCTGCGGATCCAGTGAAGCCTCTTGTAGTTTAACCGCTCGATCCAGTGCGAGCATACTACCCCAATCCATCCGGAGAGCATGTCTTCATCATCCTGCACCGCCGTTTTTGAGGAGCTGCCCCCGCTCATCAGCTGCCCCCAATGCGGCGGTCTGTAAATGGCTTCATCTCTGCTGCACAGTGTTTGAACAATGAAATCAAATGCTCATAAGCGGCCACACTGCAGTCTCCCATTCGCACAAGTTCCATAGCTTGCATATACATATTGAAATGCCGGAAACTGAATGGGTTTTCTTGAGCATTGTCCCTCTGGTACTGTGTGAGCAGTGTTGGAAGGATATCTCTTGCATCTCGTGTCCACCGCTTTAGAATGTGTTTTTTTGGATCTTCGTCACACGAATGAAGGCCATTACTTGCATTTGTCAACATTAACGGAGGGCACCGATTGTTAGCTCTATGGCCCACCTTCATTATTTGATAATTTCAAAATGTGTACATTTCATGATAAACAACACAGTCAATCACCTTTAGGGCATGGCTGCAAAGCAGGTGTGCAAACTGGCCACACTCGCAGTCAAACTCATCCCCTCCTTCCATAACCGATACCTTGTGTGACGTTTTACACCACTTTTCCCTACCCGCTGCATCGGTATGTATTGGAATGTAATTTTTTTTGCTTTCTCAATCTCCTCAACCTGATATGCACCACACCCATACAATATATGTCCGAAATTGCTCAAACATAGCCCTAGTGTATATTTTCCCAGCATGCCTCTCTATAGCAAAATTTGCTCGCATGAGCGGCCTCCCCTGGACAAGCAAAGAAACTAGCATTAGTCCATGCCTTAACTTATTCATTGTGTAATTAAACCCTATCAACAGTTATCATGGAGACATTGCTTACTATTGTTGTACGCTTCTCCTCATGATTCTCTTCTGCCTCCCTGTCAAATATTAAGGTCATATACTTCCTAACAAATATATGCATTGGGCTCCCATGCGACACATAGTTCTTTAACATGTGGTTAGCACTTTCACTCCGTTGAGTGCTAGTCATCTTTGCACATAACACGCCTTTGAAGTATGGCTTCGCCCATTTATGCCTTATCTCATACAAATTTGTCATGTAGTCATGACTCTTCAGATTGTATTTCTCTATAAGGTATTTCCAGCCTTCCTCAAACTCCTCTATGGTTAACATGTGATTGACAACCTTGTGGAACTCGGGACGGAAGTCACTATTTTTTGAATACAATGGACCAAGTGATTCTTTTGCCTTCTTTAACACATGCCACTTGCGCCATCGGTGAGCTGTGCCGGGCATCACATTCCTTATGGCCACCTCCATAGCCCTGTTCTGATCTGCAAAGGTACGGATTAGACCACCATTAGAATTATCGGCTCGGTGTCGCACTGATATAAAGAAATTCGTTCAGTAGCCAATGATTATTTACTTACCTATCAAGATTGTTTGCGGTGCCTTACCACCCATTATCCTAATGAATTCTGAGAAAACCCAATCAAATGTTTCAACTGTTTCACTTCGTCGCACCAAAACTCCAGCCAGGATTGTGCTATGAAAATGATTGTTCACACCCACAAATAAACCAAACGGCATGTTGTAGAGATTTGTCCAGTAAGTTGTGTCAAATGTAACCACATCACCAAAGAAACTGTATTGCACCCTGCTGTTCCCGGTAGCCCACATCAAAGTGCTGATCCTGCCCTCGTTGTCTGCTTCAACTCGATAAGTGAATTGGGGGTCCTTTGAATACATTTCTTGGAATACTTCCCATTGTTTTCCTCACATCGTCTTCTGACTGTTCCTGGCTTATCTTCCCACAGAGATTCCATAGAGCCCTCTTCGTGAATGGTACATTCTCCATCTTCCCAAAGATGCTTCCGATGATGGTGTACACTTTTGCCAAATTCACATTATTTTGCCTCAGCTGCTTCAAGAGGTCCCTGCTATACTGATCAATATGCTTGTGCGACGGCCAATGGAGTGTCTGTCCATATGTGTGTGTCATGCAGCCTAAATGTATTTGTTCAGGTAACTCCGCATACTAATTCCCATAACAACTCTAGCATCACCGAACCTTAAGTGTGTAGACCCTATGGGTTCGGGAATCACGTAGACATGACCGAGACATCTCTCGGCCAATAACCAACAGCGGGATCTGGATACCCATGTTGGTTCCCACATGTTCCACGATGATCTCATAGGATGAACCACGATGTCGAGGATTCAATCAATCTCGTATACAATTCCCTTTGTCTACCAGTATGATACTTGCCTGAGATTCGATCGTCGGTATCCCTATACCTTCTTCAATCTCGTTACCGGCAAGTCTCTTTACTCGTTCCGTAACACATCATCCCGTGATCAACTCCTTGGTCACATTGAGGTCATTATTATGATGTCTTACCGAGTGGGCCCAGAGATACCTCTCCGTCACACGGAGTTACAAATCCCAGTCTCGATTCGTGCCAATCCAACAAACACTTTTGGAGATGCTCGTAGTGCACCTTTATAGCCACCCAGTTATGTTGTGACGTTTGGCACACCCAAAGCATTCCTACAGTATCTGGGAGTTGCACAATCTCATGGTCTAAGGAAAAGATACTTGACATTAGGAAAGCTTTAGCAGACAAACTACACGATCTTGTGCTATGCTTAGGATTAGGTCTTGTCCATCACATCATTCTCCTAATGATGTTATCCCGTTATCAATGACATCCAATGTCCATGGTCAGGAAACCGTAACCATCTATTGATCAACGAGCTAGTCAACTAGAGGCTCACTAGGGACATGTTGTAGTCTATGTATTCACACATGTATTACGATTTCCGGATAACACAATTATAGCATTAATAATACACAATTATCATGAATGAGGAAATATAATAATAACAATTTTATTATTGCCTCTAGGGCATATTTCCAACAGTCTCCCACTTGCACTAGAGTCAATAATCTAGTTACATTGTGATGAATCGAACACCCATAGAGTTATGGTGTTGATCATGTTTTGCTCATGGAAGAGGTTTAGTCAATGGATCTGCGACATTCAGGTCCGTATGCACTTTACAAATATCTATGTCTCCATCTTGAACATTTTCACGAATGGAGTTGAAGCGACGCTTGATATGCCTGGTCTTCTTGTGAAACCTGGGCTCCTTGGCAAGGGAAATAGCTCCAGTGTTGTCACAGAAGAGAGTCATCGGGCCCGAGGCATTGGGAATAACTCCTAGGTCGGTAATGAACTCCTTCAACCAGATTGCTTCATGTGCTGCCTCCGAGGCTGCCATGTACTCCGCTTCACATGTAGATCCCGCCACGACGATTTGCTTGCAACTGCACCAGTTGACTGCCCCACCATTCAAAATATACACGTATCCGGTGTGCGACTTGGAGTCATCCAGATCTGTGTCAAAGCTAGCATCGACGTAACCCTTTACGACGAGCTCTTCGTCACCTCCATAAACGAGAAACATATCCTTAGTCCTTGTCAGGTACTTCAGGATATTCTTGACCATTGTCCAGTGTTCCATGCCGGGATTACTTTGGTGCATTCCTACCAAACTTACGGCAAGATTTACATCAGGTATGGTACACAACATGGCATACATAATAGACCCTATGGCCGAGGCATAGGGGATGACACTCATCTTTTCTCTATCTTCTGCCGTGGTCGGGCATTGAGCCGTGCTCAATCTCACACCTTGCAATACAAGCAAGAACCCCTTCTTGGACCGATCCACATATTGAACTTCTTCAATATCTTGTCAAGGTATGTGCTTTGTGAAATACCAATGAGGCGTCTCGATCTATCTCTATAGATCTTGATGCCTAATATGTAAGCAGCTTCTCCAAGGTCCTTCGTTGGAAAACACTTATTCAAGTAGGCCTTTATGCTTTCCAAGAATTTTATATCATTTCCCATTAATAGTATGTCATCCACATATAATATGAGAAATGCTACAGAGCTCCCACTCACTTTCTTGTAAACACAGGCTTCTCCATAAGTCTGTGTAAACCCAAACACTCTGATCATCTCATCAAAGCGAATGTTCCAACTCCGAGATGCTTGCACCAGCCCATAGATTGAGCGCTGGAGCTTGCATACCTTGTCAGCATTCTTAGGATCGACAAAACCTTCCGGGTGCATCATATACAATTCTTCCTTAAGGAAACCATTAAGGAATGCCGTTTTGATGTCCATTTGCCATAACTCATAATCATAGAATGCGGCAATTGCTAACATGATTCGGACGGACTTCAGCTTCGCTACGGCTGAGAAGGTCTCATCGTAGTCAACCCCTTGAACTTGTCGATAACCCTTAGCGACAAGCCGAGCCTTATAGATGGTCACATTACCATCCGCGTCTGTCTTCTTCTTAAAGATCTATTTATTTTCTATGGCTCTCCGATCATCGGGCAAGTCAGTCAAAGTCCATACTTTGTTTTCATACATGGATCCTATCTCGGATTTCATGGCTTCAAGCCATTTTTCGGAATCTGGGCCCGCCATCGGTTCTTCATAGTTTGAAGGTTCACCATTGTCTAACAACATGATTTCCAGGATAGGGTTTGTTGGAAATATGCCCTAGAGGCAATAATAAATTGATTATTATTATATTTCCTTGTTCATGATAATCGTTTATTATCCATGCTAGAATTGTATTGATAGGAAACTCAGATACATGTGTGGATACATAGACAACACCATGTCCCTAGTAAGCCTCTAGTTGACTAGCTCGTTGATCAATAGATGGTTACGGTTTCCTGACCATGGACATTGGATGTCGTTGATAACGGGATCACATCATTAGGAGAATGATGTGATGGACAAGACCCAATCCTAAGCATAGCACTAGATCGTGTAGTTCGTATGCTAAAGCTTTTCTAATGTCAAGTATCATTTCCTTAGACCATGAGATTGTGCAACTCCCGGATACCGTAGGAGTGCTTTGGGTGTGCCAAATGTCACAACGTAACTGGGTGGCTATAAAGGTACACTACGGGTATCTCCGAAAGTGTCTGTTGGGTTGGCACGAATCGAGACTGGGATTTGTCACTCCGTGTGACGGAGAGGTATCTCTGGGCCCACTCGGTAGGACATCATCATAATGTGCACAATGTGATCAAGGAGTTGATCACAGGATGATGTGTTACGGAACGAGTAAAGAGACTTGCCGGTAACGAGATTGAACAAGGTATCGGGATACCGACGATCGAATCTCGGGCAAGTATCGTACCGATAGACAAAGGGAATTGTATACGGGATTGATCGAATCCTCGACATCGTGGTTCATCCGATGAGATCATCGTGGAACATATGGGAACCAACATGGGTATCCAGATCCCGCTATTGGTTATTGACCGGAGAACGTCTCGGTCATGTCTACATGGTTCCCGAACCCGTAGGGTCTACACACTTAAGGTTCGGTGACGCTAGGGTTATAGAGATATTAGTATGCGGTAACCTAAAAGTTGTTCGGAGTCCCAGATGAGATCCCGGACGTCACGAGGAGTTCCGGAATGGTCCGGAGGTAAAGAATTATATATAGGAAGTGCTATTTCGGCCATCGGGACAAGTTTCGGGGTCACCGGTATTGTACCGGGACCACCGGAAGGGTCCTGGGGGTCCACCGGGTGGGGCCACCTGCCCCGGGGTCCACATGGGCTGTAGGGGTGTGCGCCTTGGCCTATATGGGCCAAGGGCACCAGCCCCAAGAGGCCCATGCGCCAAGGGATAAGGAAAGGAAGAGTCCTAAAGGGGGAAGGCACCTCCTAGGTGCCTTGGGGAGGAGGGACTCCTCCCTAGCCACACCCTTCCTTGGAGGAAGGGCCAAGGCTGCGCCCCCCCTCTCCCTTGGCCCTATATATAGTGGGGGAAGGGAGGGCAGCAACACCTAAGGCCTGGCGCCTCCCTCTCCCTCCCGTGACACATCTCCCTCCTCCCGCAGCGCTTGGCGAAGCCCTGTTGGAATCCCGCTACTTCCACCACCACGCCGTTGTGCTGCTGGATCTCCATTAACCTCTCCTTCCCCTTGCTGGATCAAGAAGGAGGAGACATCGCTGCTCCGTACGTGTGTTGAACGCGGAGGTGCCGTCCGTTCGGCACTAGGATCATCGGTGATTTGGATCACGACGAGTACGACTCCATCAACCCCGTTCACTTGAACGCTTCCGCTTAGCGATCTACAAGGGTATGTAGATGCAACTCTCCTTCCCCTCGTTGCTGGTCTCTCCATAGATAGATCTTGGTGACACATAGGAAAATTTTGAATTTCTGCTACGTTCACCAATAGTGGCATCATGAGCTAGGTCTATTGCGTAGATTCTATGCACGAGTAGAACACAAAGTAGTTGTGGGCGTTGATTTTGTTCAATATGCTTACCGTTACTAGTCCAATCTTGATTCGGCGGCATTGTGGGATGAAGCGGCCCGGACCAACCTTACACGTACGCTTACGTGAGACCGGTTCCACCGACAAACATGCACTAGTTGCATAAGGTGGCTGGCGGGTGTCTGTCTCTCCCACTTTAGTCGGATCGGATTCGATGAAAATGGTCCTTATGAAGGGTAAATAGCAATTGGCATATCACGTTGTGGTTTTTGCGTAGGTAAGAAACGTTCTTGCTAGAAACCCATAGCAGCCACGTAAAACATGCAAACAACAATTAGAGGACGTCTAACTTGTTTTTGCAGGGTATGCTATGTGATGTGATATGGCCAAAAGGATGTGATGAATGATATATGTGATGTATGAGATGATCATGTTCTTGTAATAGGAATCACGACTTGCATGTCGATGAGTATGACAACCGGCAGGAGCCATAGAAGTTGTCTTAATTTATTTATGACCTGCGTGTAAACATAAACGTCATGTAATTACTTTACTTTATTGCTAATCGTTAGCTGTAGTAGTAGAAGTAATAGTTGGCGAGACAACTTCATGAAGACACGATGATGGAGATCATGGTGTCATGCCGGTGATGATGATGATCATGGAGCCCCGAAGATGAAGATCAAAAGGAGCAATATGATATTGGCCATATCATGTCACTATTTGATTGCATGTGATGTTTATCATGTTTATACATCTTATTTTCTTAGAACGACGGTAGTAAATAAGATGATCCCTCATAATAATTTCAAGAAAGTGTTCCCCCTAACTGTGCACCGTTGCGACAGTTCGTTGTTTCGAAGCACCACGTGATGATCGGGTGTGATAGATTCTAACGTTCACATACAATGGGTGTAAGACAGATTTACACACGCGAAACACTTAGGTTGACTTGACGAGCCTAGCATGTACAGACATGGCCTCGGAACACAGAAGACCGAAAGGTCGAGCATGAGTCGTATGGTAGATACGATCAACATGAAGATGTTCACCGATGTTGACTAGTCCGTCTCACGTGATGATCGGACACGGCCTAGTTGACTCGGATCATGTAATCACTTAGATGACTAGAGGGATGTCTATCTGAGTGGGAGTTCATAAGATGAACTTAATTATCCTGAACATAGTCAAAAAGGATTTTGCAAATTATGTCGTAGCTCGCGCTTCAGTTCTACTGTTTAGATATGTTCCTAGAGAAAAATTAGTTGAAAGTTGATAGTAGCAATTATGCGGACTAGGTCCGTAAACTGAGGATTGTCCTCATTGCTTCATAGAAGGCTTATGTCCTTAATGCACCGCTCAGTGTGCTAAACCTCGAACGTCGTCTGTGGATGTTGCGAACATCTGACATACACATTTTGATAACTACGTGATAGTTCAGTTAAACGGTTTAGAGTTGAGGCACCGAAGACGTTTTTGAAACGTCGCGAAACATATGAGATGTTTCGAGGGCTGAAATTGGGATTTCAGGCTCGTTCCCACGTCAAGAGGTATAAGACCTCCGACGATTTTCTTAGCCCGCAAACTAAGGGAGAGAAGCTCAATTGTTGAGCTTGTGCTCAGATTGTCTGAATACAACAATCATTTGAATCGAGTGGGAGTTGATCTTCCAGATGAAATAGTGATGTTTCTCCGAAGTCATTACCACCAAGTTGCTAGAGCTTCGTGATGAACTATAATATATCAGGGACATATATGATGATCCTTGAGATATTCACGATGTTTGACACCAAAGTAGAAATCAAGAAGGAGCATCAATTGTTGATGGTTGGTGAAACCACTAGTTTCAAGAAGGGCAAGGGCAAGAAGGGATACTTCATGAAACGGCAATTCAGCTGCTGCTCTAGTGAAGAGACCCAAGGTTGAACCCAAACCCGAGACTAAGTGCTTCTGTAATAAGGGGAACAGCAACTGAAGCAGAACCACCCTAGATACTTGGTAGATGAGAAGGCTGGCAAGGTCGATAGAAGTATATTGGATATACATTGTGTACTTTACTAGTACTCCTAGTAGCACCAGGGTATTAGATACCGGTTCGGTTGCTAAGTGTTAGTAACTCGAAATAAAAGCTATGGAATAAACGGAGACTAGCTAAAGGTGAGCTGACGATATGTGTTGGAAGTGTTTCCAATGTTGATATGATCAAGCATCGCACGCTCCCTCTACCATCGAGATTGGTGTTAAACCTGAATAATTGTTATTTGGTGTTTGCGTTGAGCATAGACATGATTGGGTTACGTCTATCGCAATACGGTTATTCTTTTAAGGAGAATAATGGTTACTCTGTTTATTTGAATAATACCTTCAATGGTCTTGCACCTAAAATGAATGGTTTATTGAATCTTGATCATAGCGATACACATGTTCATGCCAAAAGATATAAGATAGCAATGATAGTACCACCTACTTGTGGCACTGCCACTTAAGTCATATCGGTATAAAACGCATGAAGAAGCTCCATGTTGATGGATCTTTGGACTCACTCATTTTTGAAAAGTTTGAGACATGCGAACCATGTCTATTGGTGTGTATGCATGAAGAAACTCCATGCAAATGGACCGTTTGGACTCACTTGATTTTGAATCACTTGACACATGCAAATCATACCACATGGGCAAGATGACTGAAAGCCTCGTCTTCAGTAAAATGGAACTAGAAAGCAACTTGTTGGAAGTAATACATTTTGATGTGTGCAGTCCAATGAGTGCTGAGGCATGTAGTGGATATCCTTATGTTCTTACTTCACAGATGATTTGAGTAGATGTTGAGTATATTTACTTGATGAATCACGAGTCTGAATTATTGAAAGGTTCAAGTAATTTCAGGGTGAAGTTGAAAGATCGTCGTGACAAGAGGATAAAAGATCTATGTTATGATCATAGAGATGAATATCTGAATTACGAGTTTGGCACAGAATTAAGACATTGTGGAAATTGTTTCACAACTGATACAGCCTGGAACACCATAGTGTGATGGTGTGTCCGTACATCATAACTGCACTCTATTGGATATGATGCATACCATGATGTCTCTTATCGAATTACCACAATAGTTTATGGGTTAGGCATTAGAGACAACCACATTCACTTTAAAAGGGGCACCACATAATTCCGATGAGATGACACCGTATGAACTATGGTTTAGAGAAACCTAAGCTGTCATTTCTTAAAAGTTTGGGTCTGCGACGCTTATGTGAAAAAGTTTCAGGCTGATAAGCTCGAACCCAAAGCGGATAAATGCATCTTCATAGGACACCCAAGACAGTTGGGTATAACTCCTGTCTCAGATCCGAAAGCAATAAGGGATTGTTTCTAGAATCGGGTCCTTTCTCGAGGAAAAGTTTCTCTCGAAAGAATTGAGTGGGAGGATGGTGGAGACTTGATAAGGTTGTTGAACCGTCTCTTCAACTAGTGTGTGGCAGGGCACAGGAAGTTGTTCCTGTGGCACCTACACCAATTGAAGTGGAAGCTTATGATATTGATCATGAGACTTCGGATCAAGTCACTCCCAAACCTCGTAGGATGACAAGGATGCGTACTACTTCAGAGTGGTACGTAATCCTGTCTTGGAAGTCATGTTGCTAGACAACAATGAACCTACGAGCCGAGGTCATCGTAGTCAACCCCTTGAACTTGTCGATAACCCTTAGCGACAAGCCGAGCCTTATAGATGGTCACATTACCATCCGCGTCTGTCTTCTTCTTAAAGATCTATTTATTTTCTATGGCTCTCCGATCATCGGGCAAGTCAGTCAAAGTCCATACTTTGTTTTCATACATGGATCCTATCTCGGATTTCATGGCTTCAAGCCATTTGTCGGAATCTGGGCCCGCCATCGCTTCTTCATAGTTCGAAGGTTCACCATTGTCTAACAACATGATTTCCAGGATAGGGTTGCCGTACCACTCTGGTGTGGAACGTGTCCTTGTGGACCTACGAAGTTCAGTAGCAACTTGATTCGAAGTTTCATGATCATCATCACTAACTTCCTCTCTAGTCGGTGCAGGCACCACAGAAACATCTTCCTCAGCTGTGCTACTCTCCGGTTCAAGAGGCAATACCTCATCAAGTTCTACTTTCCACCCACTTACTTCTTTCGAGAGAAACTCTTTCTCCAGAAAGGATCCATTCTTGGCAACAAAGACCTTGCCTTCGGATCTGAGGTGGAAGGTATACCCTATAGTTTCCTTAGGGTATCCTATGAAGACGCATTTTTCCGATTTGGTTTCGAGCTTTTCAGGTTGAAGTTTCTTGACATAAGAATGGCATCCCCAAACTTTTAGAAACGACAACTTAGTTTCTTCCCAAACCACAATTCATACGGTGTCGTCTCAACGGATTTCGACGGAGCCCTGTTTAAAGTGAATGTGGCAGTCTCTAAAGCATAACCCCAAAATGATAGCGGTAGTTCGGTAAGAGACATCATAGGTCGCACCATGTCCAACAGAGTACGATTACGACATTCGGACACACCATTACGCTGAGGCGTTCCAGGCGGCGTGAGTTGTGAAACAATTCCACATTTCCTTAAGTGCGTGCCAAATTCGTGACTCAAATATTCCCCTCCACGATCTGATCGTAAGAACTTTATTTTCCTGTCACGTTGATTCTCAACCTCACTCTGAAATTCCTTGAACTTTTCAAAGGTCTGAGACATGTGTTTCATTAAATAGACATACCCATATCTACTTAAGTCATCAGTGAGGGTGAGAACATAACGATAACCACCGCGAGCCTCAACGCTCATTGGACCGCACACATCAGTATGTATGATTTTCAATAAGTTGGTTGCTCGCTCCATTGTTCCGGAGAACGGAGTCTTGGTCATTTTGCCCATGAGGCATGGTTCGCACGTGTCAAATGATTCATAATCAAGAGACTCCAAAAGTCCATCTGCATGGAGTTTCTTCATGCGTTTGACACCAATGTGACCAAGGCGGCAGTGCCACAAGTATGTGGGACTATCATTATCAACCTTACATCTTTTGGCATTCACACTATGAATATGTATAACATCACGTTCGAGATTCAATAAGAATAAACCATTGACCAGCGGGGCATGACCATAAAACATATCTCTCATATAAATAGAACAACCATTATTCTCAAATTTAATGAGTAGCCATCTCACATTAAACGAGATCCAGATACAATGTTCATGCTCAAAGCTGGCACTAAATAACAATTATTGAGGTTTAAACTAACCCCGTAGGTAAATGTAGAGGTACGTAGCATGTCGACGGCGATCACATCGACCTTGGAACCATTCCCGACGCGCATCATCACCTCGTCCTTCGCCAGTCTCCGTTTATTCCGCAGCTCCTGTTTTGAGTTACAAATATGAGAAACCGCACCGGTATCAAATACCCAGGAGCTACTACGAGTGCTGGTAAGGTACACATCAATAACATGTATATCATATATACCTTTGGTATTGCCGGCCTTCTTATCCGCTAAGTACTTGGGCAGTTCCGCTTCCAGTGACCATTTCCCTTGCAATAAAAGCACTCAGTCTTAGGCTTGGGTCCATGCTTTGGCTTCTTCTCGACAACTGGCCTACCGGGCGCGGCAACTCCCTTGCCATCCTTCTTGAAGTTCTTTTTACCCTTGCCTTTCTTGAAACTAGTGGTTTTATTGACCATCAACACTTGATGTTCCTTTTTGATCTCCACCTCCGCTGATTTCAGCATTGAATATACCTCAGGAATGGTTTTCTCCATCCTCTGCATATTGAAATTCATCAAAAAGCTCTTGTAGCTAGGTGGGAGCGACTGAAGGATTCTGTCAACGACCGCGTCATCCGGGAGATTAACTCCCAGCTGAGACAAGCGGTTGTGCAACCCAGACATTTTGAGTATGTGCTTGCTGACAGAACTATTCTCCTCCATCTTACAACTATAGTACTTGTCGGAGACTTCATATCTCTCGACCCGGGCATGAGCTTGGAAAAACCATTTTCGGCTCTTGGAACATCTCATATGCTCCGTGCTGCTCAAAATGCTTTTGGAGCCCTGGTTCTAAGCTGTAAAGCATGCCGCATTGAACCAGGGAGTAATCATCACTACACGACTGCCAGGTGTTCATAATGTCTTGAGTTGCTGGGAAAACAGGTGCGTCACCTAGCGGTGCATCAAGGACATATGCTTTCTTGGCAGATATGAGGATGGTCCTCAAGTTACGGACCCATTCCGTATAGTTTCTACCATCGTCTTTCAGCTTGGTTTTCTCTAGGAACGCGTTGAAGTTGAGGGAAACATTAGCATGGGCCATTTGATCTACAAGACATATTGTAAAGATATTTAGACCAAGTTCATGAAAATTAAGTTCATCTAATCAAATTATTTAATGAACTCCCATTCAGATAGACATCCCTCTAGTCATCTAAGTGATACATGATCTGATTTGACTAGGCCGTGTCCGATCATCACATGAGACGGACTAGTCATCAACGGTGAACATCTCCATGTTGATCGTATCTACTATACGACTCATGTTCGACCTTTCGGTCTCTCGTGTTCCGAGGCCATGTCTGTACATGCTAGGCTCGTCAAGTCAACCTAAGTGTTTTTGCATGTGTAAATCTGGCTTACACCAGTTGTATTCGAACGTTAGAATCTATCACACCCGATCATCACGTGGTGCTTCGAAACAACGAACCTTCGCAACGGTGCACAGTTAGGAGGGACACTTTCTTGAAATTATAGCGAGGGATCATCTTATTTAAGCTACCGTCGTTCTAAGAAAATAAGATGTAAAACATGATAAACATCACATGCAATCAAATAGTGACATGATATGGCCAATATCATTTTGCTCCTTTTGATCTCCATCTTCGGGGCGCCATGATCATCATCGTCACCGGCATGACACCATGATCTCCATCATCGTGTCTTCATGAAGTTGTCTCGCCAACTATTACTTCTACTACTATGGCTAATGGTTAGCAATAAAGTAAAGTAATTACATGGCATTTTCAGTGACACGCAGATCATACAGTAAATTAAGACCACTCCTATGGCTCCTGCCGGTTGTCATACTCATCGACATGCAAGTCGTGATTCCTATTACAAGAACATGATCAATCTCATACATCACATATATCATTCATCACATCCTTTTGGCCATATCACATCACACGACATATGCTGCAAGAACAAGTTAGACGTCCTCTAATTGTTGTTGCAAGTTTTTTACGTGGCTGCTTTAGGTTTCTAGCAAGAACGTTTCTTACCTACGCCAAAACCACAACGTGATATGACAATTTCTATTTACGCTTCATAAGGACCCTTTTCATCGAATCCGATCCAACTAAAGTGGGAGAGACCATTACCCGCTAGCCACCTCATGCAACTAGTGCATGTCAGTCGGTGGAACCTGTCTCACGTAAGCGTACGTGTAAGGTCGGTCCAGGCCGCTTCATCCCACGATGCCGCCGAATCAAGATAAGACTAGTAACAGCAAGTAAATTGACAAAATCGACGCCCACAACAACTTGTGTTCTACTCATGCATAGAAACTACGCACAGACCTAGCTTTGATACCACTATTGGGGATCGTTGCAGAAATTAAAAAATTTCTACGACATCACCACGATCAATCTATGGAGAGACTAGCAACGAGAGAGAGGAGAGTGCATCTTCATACTCTTGAAGATCGTGATGCGGAAGCGTTACAAGAACGCGGATGAAGGAGTCATACTCGCAGCGATTCAGATCGCGGTTGATTCCGATCTAAGCGCCGAACAATGGCGCCTCCGCGTTCAACACACGTATAGCCCTGGGACGTCTCTTCCTTGATCCAGCAAGGGGAAAGTACAAGTTGGGGAAGAGCTCCCGCAGCACGACGGCGTGGTGGTGGAGCTTGCAGTTCTCCGGCAGGGCTTCGCCAAGCACTACAGAGGAGGAGGAGGTGTTGGGAAGGGAGAGGGCTATGCCAGGGGAATGGTGCAACAGCTCTCCCACCTCCCCTCTATTTATAGGGGCAAGGGAGAGGGGTCGACCCCCTCCAGATGGATCTAGAGGGGGGAGCAAGGGGGGAAGGCTTGTCCCCCAAGCCAAGGGGGGCGCCCCCTTTAGGGTTTCTCCCAACCCTAGGCGCATGGGCCCTAGGGGGGTTTGGCTCCCAACCCACCTAGGGGCTGGTTCCCCTCCATATTGAGCCCATAGGGCCCTCCGGGGCAGGTGGACGCTCCCGGTGGACCCCGGGAACCCTTTCGGTGACCGAATAAGGACTTCCCATATATAAATCTTTATCTCCGAACCATTCCAGAACTCCTCGTGATATCCGGGGTCTCATCCAGGACTTCGATCAACATTCGGTAACCGCATACTAATTCCCATAACAACTCTAGCTAGCGTGACCGAACATTAAGTGTGTAGACCCTACGGGTCCGGGAATCACACAGACATGACCGAGACATCTCTCCGGCCAATAACCAACAGCGGGATCTGGATACCCATGTTGGTTCTCACATGTTCCACGATGATCTCATTGGATGAACCACGATGTCGAGGATTCAATCAATCCCGTATACAATTCCCTTTGTCTACCGGTATGATACTTGCCCGAGATGCCCGTAGTGCACCCTTATAGCCACCCAGTTACGTTGTGACGTTTGGCACACCCAAAGCATTCCTACAGTATCCGGGAGTTGCACAATCTCATGGTCTAAGGAAAAGATACTTGACATTAGGAAAGCTTTAGCAGACGAACTACACGATCTTGTGCTATGCTTAGGATTGGGTCTTGTCCATCACATCATTCTCCTAATGATGTGATCCCGTTATCAATGACATCCAATGTCCATGGTCAGGAAACCGTAACCATCTATTGATCAACGAGCTAGTCAACTAGAGGCTCACTAGGGACATGTTGTGGTCTATGTATTCACACATGTATTACGATTTCCGGATAACACAATTATAGCATGAATAATAGACAATTATCATGAACGAGGAAATATAATATTAACCATTTTATTATTGCCTTTAGGGCATATTTCTAACAGTGTCGGGCTCTAGAAGAATCCTCATTGAACCTGCTCCATCTACACGGCTAGGCATCACACGTTTCAACAATTGTTGTCACAAGAAAAAATATTATAACAAAGGCAATACTATATGTAGTGCAAGGCACTGTTTTGAAAAATGATAATGAATAAAAGTATTATCAGATGTTTTTTGTGGATGTTAGACTTCGTTAAAGAGTGCAATAGTGGAGTCTATGCACGATCAGGATCCTGAAGACCGTATTTGCTTTGAAAATGCACAATACGCTTAATAAATTTAATTGCACTACCCATGCCTATCCACATATTATCTGTGGTATATGTAATATCAATGTGCCTCACAAATTCTTCCTATCTTGGATTCAGTTTGAAATAAGCTATGACAAATTTATGAGAAGCGTTAGTTAGAAAGTAAGTTCAAACTGGAAGGAGAGGAGGAAATAATAGTGTACAAGCACAAGTATTAACTCGAGATAACAATATGAAAATGTGCAACTGTAACAGAAGAAATTTGCACTGAAGTCTAGTAAGTACATACATGGATGAAAACTAGGCCGACTTGGTTGGGAAATAAATTGATGTGCATCTCCTCATTAAATCCATGATGGAGCTGGTACCCATATAAGAGCTGTCTCCAGCCGTTGCCAGTGAGATAAGTTTTTGATTTAGAATTGATGGCATCGGCACAAAAACTGAATCCTTGTTTTGTCTCAAGAAAAAAGAAAATTGAACTTTAGCATATCTTGTAATACCGACGGGTTTTAAGAAATCATTCCTTGCAAAGCAGGGGTTGACCCGAGGAAAATGGAAGTACTCCCTCCATTTACATATGCAAGGACACTATGAAATATACATTTCGCATCTATACAAGTCCACCAACAGTAATCGAGGCAAAAACTAATAATGTCTCCTCGTACTAGCAACTTGTTTAATACTTGCTTGCATGTGTTGGGAAACGTAGTAGAAACAAAATTTTCGTGCCTACGATCATCCAAAATCAATATGAAGATGCATAACGAGGTAGGATCACGATCGTTACCGTCACCGAGTTGCAGCAGAAGAAGAACGTGTTGGTGTAGATCGTACTTGGATTCTCTCGAAACATCGATGAACGGTCCCTCGTACCGTCCACGAACAGTCCCTCAAACCGAAGACCGAAAGGATGGCCTCTCTACTTGGTTGCAAGCGTGCAACCTTCACGATCCGCTAGCGCTTCGCTGTCCAGAGCTAACTGTCGCCGGAGAATTAAAGAAAGAAGATTAGAACCACACAAGACTTCTAATTATCAGGACAAGAGGATTAGCCTAGCTCTAATTAGTAAATTAGGACCAACTATAACTAGAACTAGATGAATTAGAGGAGGCCCCAAAACTTGTGTTGTGGCAAAGGACAAAATCCCCTAGTATATATAGTTAATCAAGCCTCTTATTGAACGCAGTGGTACACATGCATATCTTCTCCTCAAGTTGTCCTTGGTGAGGACCATGAATCGTGCTGATTAAATAATGGAAGGAGGTGACTCATGAATAATGCCTTTCTTACCGTACACATTCATGAAATCAGTTTACTAGCCACTGTATTTACATTTCAGATGTCTCTGACAACATTATAGTTAAGGAAGGTACGTCCAATTTATAAGTTTTTTTTTCATTTTCATATCTCATTTGCACTCTGGTAGATTAAATTCCGTGCTATTCATTGTCTGAAGAGTTTCTTGCAACTAGCATCGACTTTAAATGCATTTGGTTCTTCAATTTGTTTCATCACATTTGATATTGCTAATTGAAAAGTGTGAGTGTGTCTTCTGCCTTTCCAGTCCCACTAGCATTGCTTATTTATGTCTACATCAAGTGTTTGCCACAATGGAAACCTCCAGGGCGGGATGTGTACTTTTGCAAGGCTATGCGTGTGTAGGTACTTGCTGCAAAACTGCATAGGCACTTACTTGATTGCTCATATCCATAAATGGAATTGTATTAGCCGGTTAAGATTTCAAATATGCTTTCTACTGTGATGTATCATCTCATTTGAAGGCATTCATAACATTGGCTTGATCTCATTTTTGTGATCAGATAAGATATTAACCGCGTATGTTCGAGGGCAACGATTCGGTGTCCAGGCTCATCTGCACCCGCGAGTAAGAAACCATTCAAAACAAATACTAGGAAAATTCAAAAAAAAAATCCAAAAAAATTGTGGTAGATAATTTGGTGCATAAGTTGCACTTTAATTTTAGATCATTTGGACATCTGAGTAGCTCTCTGCAAAAAAGATAAATTTGAGGTCTGTAAAAAAGTTTACTGTTTATCTATTGTTCTGACCCAATTTGTCTTTTTTGCTGAGAGCTCCTCATATGTCCAAATGATCTGAAATTTGAGCGCACCTCACACATCATATTATCTACCAAGCAAAAATAATTTGGATTTTTCTATTTTTTTTTGTATTTTTGTGAATTTTTTATTAATAGGGTGCAGATGAGTCTGGGCTCAGAAATGGATATTCGCATATGTTCACCCATCTTCTTGGGGAGAATCAAACGTTCATGTCCCATTTCTAGTATTTCTTTCGCTTCCTATGCAGGCTACATCGAAGGCATTGACAAAGCCATTTGGTAGATCTTCCTATTTGAATTGTTCCCATGAATTATACTATGGTTGCTTCATGAAGGTATTTAGGAAAAAAGGAGCTGGAAGACTTTGCCATGATCATTTCTATAACAGGTTACAAACAAGCAGTTTTTACCAGGTGACTTTCTATTATGCAAATGTGCACTATATTGGATCTAGGAGCCCATAAATATGACACTGAGTGTTCTTAATCCATTTTGAATAACCATGCATTTTAATTTGTCCTATGTTGATGTCATACATGTTTAAATGCATCACTCATTTACATACTTTGATGTGCCGACACCCTCATTTGTTGCTAGGTTTGGTACCCTTCATTGGACGAGAATGTGTTTGTGTGTTAAGGGAGTATTATTCTCATATATTTCTAATTTTATTCTTGATAATTTATTACTATAAATTTCCACAACAACGCATAGGGTATCATCTAGTTAGTAATAAAATTAGGGCCTGTCTAGGGCACATCTAGACATGCCCTAGTTATTGCACATCTGAAAGACTCAATCAAAGCATAAAAAGAAAAAGAAAATAACCACACAAATCTCCATATAAGATAAATCACATAGGACTTGGATGTGCAATATTTATGTCACATTTACATATGCTTTAGCAAAACTGATAAAATTAAGGAAAACGATAAAAAACAACCGGATAATTTTATCGCAATGCAAGCCGCCTCCCACGCTTGACACATGTTCTTGTGAGGGACCACCACCGCTTGGGTCTTCACGGGAGAGAACCTCGTCCAGTCGTTCTCTCTTTCTTCCCGAGCGCTGCCTTATCCTCATCTCTCTCTTTCTCTCTCTCAACGAACTCCATGCCCCAGCACAACCTTCTCTTCCCCTCCCTCTCGATTCAATTTCCCCAGCAACGGCGACCCCTCCGACCACCACGTGCATCAGTGCCGCTGCTGCGGCAAGGTCTGCCGTCGCCACCCACGTGCTGCGTCGCATCATCTCTGTCGCCGCTGTGCTGCATAGCAGCATCTCCGTCGCCGCCGCATCCGCGGTCGCCGTCGTGCTTTGTCGCAACACCTCGTCACGGTCGCGCTGCGCTGCAGTGAAGTTTCACCGGCGGCCATCGGGTGCTGCAGTGGAGCTTCGACGGGCAGCCGTTGCTGCGATGGAGCACCGCGGCGTGGTGGTGGTACTGCAGTGAAGCTTCGCCTGCGGCATCAAGGTGCAGCGGTAGAGCACCATCGCGCCGGTGTTGGTGCTGCAGCGAAACATCATCGGGGTTGCAATGAAGTGTCGCGAGGGTCGTTGAAGCGCCGCCGGGGTTTCAATGAAGCGTTGCCGGAGCTGTAGTGAAGTGCAGAAGGGGTCGGTGGAGCTTCGGCAGGGGTTGCAGTGAGGCGCCGCCGGGCACCGTCGGTGCTGCGCGGTGCTGCCATGGGAGCCACTGCCATGAGAGCTGCTGCGTTGTGCTGTCGTGGGGAGCTGCCTCATCATACGGCTGCGGGGCGTCTAATCGAACGGCTAAGGAGGCGGCTTAATTTTAGATGAAATCATCCGAATGATTTGTAGCATTTGCCTAAAATTAATTAACACCGAATAAGATAAGAATAGCGACACTATAAATTCATTCATCCGTGGGAGTGGATTGGGCATACAAGTGCGGAGGCATCAAGTCCCCTCGCTAGTTTTTTTATTTTTGGCTTCCGATTTTCAAACATTTACTCCCTTTGTTCCAAAATATAAGAATGTTTTTAACACTACACTAGTGTCAACAACGTTCTTATATTATAGGATGAAGGGAGTATATCTTTGAACAAATAGTCGAAATTAAGTTTTATTTTCATATTTGTGCTTCTCGTGACGAGAGCTTTCAAATAAGATCAATTTTAATTACGTTTGATGAATTTTGAAAATAAATATTAAGTTTCAACTCTTGAAACTTAGTACAAGTGACGTATAAAACCATGATTATTGTGCCTACAAATAACAAAAAAATGTTTTCAAAATTTTTGTGTGAAACTTGATAAGGGCGAGCGAGAAAATTACATGTTTCAGATAAAAAGTAGTAAGTTTCAACGACTGAAACTGAAAACTTACTATGCCCTCGTGCGGGGTTCAAACACTTCTCGAATAGCGAGGCAATCGACATTACTAGAAAAAGGCCTACTAGTGGCGCATCTATTTTGCCTACTAATGGCGCACTACAGGTGCGCCACTAGTACCACGTCATTAGTATATTTTACTAATGGCGCACCATGCAATGCGCCATTAGTATAGCCCATGGTGCGCCATTAGCATGCCTCCCAGGGGGCCATATTTCCCCATGTGCTTTGGCATACTAATGGCGCACAGGTGGATGATGCACCATTAGTGTGCTCTGGCTTACTAATGGCGCACTATGTGGTGGTGCGCCACTAGTATGAATATTAGGGATTTTTTTCTTTTCTGATATTTTCATAGGTTACAAAATATATTATTGGACAGAATATAGCTAGCACCACACAGCAACAGCAGATTCATCGAATACAATAGAAGATTAGTCTCCGAATACAATTCATCATATTAGTCTCCGAATTTAAAATACCGAACAAAGTTAGAACAAGTCTCGAAACCGCGAGTAGCGAGTTTGTCTTCACATTACAAGTCGATATCGATCATCTAAACTACCATCACATAGAAGAGAGCTGTGGTTATCACGATGAGCATAATCGCGATGAAACTGGTCTTCATCCGGTTCCTCCAACGCTCCCTCCTCTCTCCTGCTAGATAGCGCGCGTATCTAACTTCCGCCTCCGCCCTAGTGGTGTATCCTTTGTAACTGTTACCGCTGAAGCGGTGAACTTGTCTCCGACACTCCTCCCAGTCGTCGTAGACTCCGGGAACCTTACCCTTGTACACGACATACGACGGCATCTCTATGCACTAGCCAAACAAAACGTTAGTAACAATTCACAGACAATACATAAGCAATACATAAGTATGCAACAAAAGGATCGGAAGAGAAAAGCAACACATTAATTGCATCGATTACATCTAAGTTGAACAACTGTCCAAACCAAAGAGACATACAAGTTCATTAAAGTTTAATTACAACATGAGCCAATCGATGTTTCATAACTACACATAGCATCACTACTTTTGACACGACTCAAGGGACCGGAGCGTGGATGAAGCCGCCGCCTCTCGTGATGGTCATGAAATCGCGGACGTTGTCAGCCTGCATTTGTAGCATTGTGTCTATCTCATTGTTGGATGGTTGATTTCTGAGGTCGAACTGCCCCAAGGTACGAAGGACATCTTGATGGATGATTTCCGCAAACTCCGACTGGATGCG